>NC_136639.1:4413808-4503808 GCF_949748355.1 Melanostigma gelatinosum
ACACGCAACAGATCTATTCGTAAAGAGGACGTTGTACAACCTAAAAGCAGCAGAGACCGATCAGACGTATAGAGAGTCACTGAATCAAGCTTATTGTGTCAGAGGATTCCAAACTGTTGAACGGTTATGTATTTATTTACTTGTATAAATAATGTTGAGGTCTTCAGACGTAACGTTTTTCTTTTTTGGTGTTTGTGTGTGTGTCTCTGTGTCTGTCTGTCTGTTTTTGTCACTTCTCAGCTGATAACCGCAACAGGAAAAAGGTGGTGCCCAATAAGAATAAGAGAGACTTCTCCGCCTTCAAAGGCGAGTGCGAATCAAAAGTGAAGATCTCTCCTCAGCTGCTGATGGCCGCCCATCGCTTCCTGGCTACAGGTGGGGAACAGACTGATGGCAACACACACACACACACACACACACACACACACACACAGTATATCATTATAACTTGTAAACCAACTGTACTTAAAGGTACTTGTACTTAACTTGCGTATTTCCGAAGGTTCCTAAGGTTTTGACTGCAGGTCTTTTACTTGTACTACGGTATTTTCTCAGCGTGGCAGTAGTACTTTTACTCGAGTAAAGGATCTGAATACTCCCTCCACCACTGAACATATGTCTTCGATATGGAGCCACAACATGAATATGATTCTGTCATCTCGCCCATCTGACAAGCAAAGCAGCTCCACAGAGGCCGGGGGGGAGGTTTACACGTGTTTGTTTACTTGGAAGGTCTATTTAGGATCCGAGCAGTCTGCCTGCTCACCGCCACAAGAAGACTGTGGACCTTCGCCAGCTGGACGCGACGCCTCGACACTGCTGCAAGTCACCGGAGAACGTGTTGCAATCCGCCCGTGAGCGGCTGTGCTCTGCCAGGAGCGTGTTAGCAGTAGCTGCTAGCATGACGTAGCTGTTCCTCCTCTCACAGGCGCTGTGGTGCGAGAGTCTCGTTCCTCTGCATGATGGGATAACGTCACTGTCTGCTGTTTCTGTTTCTTTTTTCCTCAGGATGATGACGGCTTCGTTTTTCTGTCCTGACTCATTACACAGGAATGGGATTTTTCCTTTTTTGGGTCCAGGAAGTTGCCGCTCTCCTGTTTCTGTTCCTTTTTGTTTCGTTGTTGTTGTTCACATTAACGATCTTTAACCAGCTCTTCTTATTGTGTCTGAACTCTGTGGATATCTGACGTGGGCTCTCTGGAGTATCACTGATCATTGAGAGTCTTTAAAGTTTTCATAATGCACACTTTAAATAGACACGTATCACTTTAATACCAGACATCTTTTAACTTACTCTCATACTGTTTGTTTGTCCTATTCTATTGTACTTTTTATTTGTAAATCTTTATACTTTTGTACTGTGTTTATTGTCATGCACCAATTACAAGTCAAAGTCCTGTTATGTGCAAACTAATGCTTATCTAATGCTTCATTAGATAAGATTTGAGCACATATGTGTTTTGCAACAGCAAGCCCCCGTCAGTCTGTATGATTTATATTTATCTGGAGCTTAAGAAAAAGAGACATTAAGAAACCAGGAAGATATCAAAATGTACGAGCTGTGAAAGTGATTTGGAAATCGTTGAGCCGTCCTGGAACATTTAATCCCAGCAGAAGCTCACAGTTGCTTTTTTTTAAATTAATTGTAAACCAGGTGAACTCGTTCGCTTAATCCGTAAACCAGAGTGAAAGCAGTTTGTTTGCCTTTTTCGATGATGAATTTGAACATTGGTCGTGCATGCCTCACTTCTCACTCTGCGCTGCAGAGGGTTTTGTTTGCAGGGTGTACCGTGTCTTTGTTCTCAGTCTGGGTGGGGTCCAAGGCACTTATTTATGGTCGGGCTCTGATTGCGACAGCCGGGCCTGCAACAGTTGAGACGTGCACGTAAACCAAACGCATGTCACCAGTCTAACAATATTGTTAGATTAATCTATGTCAGAGAGAGAGAGAGAGAGAGAGAGAGAGAGAGAGGTCAGCAATTATAAAGTATTATGATACGTCACAGAAAGCAAGCCAGGATATAATTCAATGTTTCTGTTCTTTTTAGTAGTTCATCATAAAGTCATGTACCGGTAATGTACATTCATGTCACCTAAAAACACACGATTCATGAATGTACTTTTGAGTTGTACTCGATACGTTGAATGCTTTGAATTAACTCGGGTTGTCAAAGCAAAGTGTACGTCTAGAAACATGTTGCGCTACAATCATCCTTTGTAGGACCGATGTACTTGGCGCTCCGGTTTACAGTATTTAATTGTCTTGTACTACAGACAAAGGCATGAATGACTCATTTGATAGACACTTGGATCAGTGAACAGCACTCGGCACAAAGAATGATGTTGGTGCATCTCCAGAAACGTCTTTCTTTTAATGTTTATGTTACGGTTTTTATTTACGCCCTTTTCGCCTCTCTCTTCTCGCAGAGGTGAGCTTGTTCAGCCCTTCTCAGATCTCAGACAAGGTGCTGCTGCGAATCCTGCGCCACCCCGACGTGATCCAGGAGATCAAGTTCAACGACGCCGACAAGCGCTCGCCCCATCACTACGTCTACCAGAGGGGCAAGCCCGTCGACTACTTCGCCCTCATCCTGCAGGTACGTGATGGAGCGCGACTTCTCTTCCTGTGCCTGCTCGCTGCTTCAGCGTGGGTGAATGCAAAACCAGGAGTTGAGCTCACACTGCTGTGTGATCTTCAGCAGCAGAGAGAGAGAGAGGTGTCGTTAAACCGACTGGTAGATTGAACCGCCCTCCCACACACTCATGCACTCCATCACACGTGGAGAGTGGGAGAATGTGTAGTTCAATTTAATCCGTCACGTTTCATAGTCTCTGTTTACGCAGTCAAATTTAAAGTCCGTAATTCGTTTGCGTCTTTCTTTGTTTTATCCAAGTATGCAAATATCAACTTTCATGGAAGTCGATTGTACCTTTTGCTGACAAAGCAATCTGCACACAAGGTCCATTTAGCAGCTGTTCTGGAGCTGTCAATCATGTCACATGATCTTCAGTTTGCTCGGTTTTCATTGAAATGGTTACTAATCGCTTTGACGACTTCTTTACGGCTGAGTTCGGGAACATAAGGTTTGTTTCGAGTAAAATAAATGGATTTTAACTTGATTATATGAGTAAAAGTCCGTGAAAAGTTGTGAAAGAAAGAGAAAAGAGTACATGATGTCCAAAATTCAGTTTCAAAAGAAACATAAGAGCAGTTTGTCAGACCCAACTGTGAACATGCTGTGACGTAATCTTGTAAAATTCAATCTTGAAAATCAAGTTTGAATAATAGACCAGTTGTAGACCTTTAACAGCCCTCTGACTCACCGTGATAAACGCACCCCGCCCTCTGAAAGTCATATTCAAGTGCATCGGCGGCGTTGATGATATAGTAGTTGAAACTTGATACTTAAGCCGCGGCTCTGAGCTGCAGCTTGTGACAGATGGCGGTAGGCGTCGTACCCAACGGGGGTCCCGGCTCCCGAAACTGTTGCTGAATGTTTTTAAAACATTCAGAATTCATTTGAGTCGCTGAACAAAAATATAATTATCTTCCGAGAGTGCCGTTAACTGTTGATAGGATAAAGGGAAGACTCAATACTCCCTCATCGCCTTGAAAGGGGCTAAATATGAAATTCAGAGCTCATCTGTTGCCTCCACATGGCAACAACTCAAAACTGTACTTAAAGATACTTGTATTTTACTGGAGTATTTCCTTTTTGTACTCCACTACATCTCAAAGACAAATATTTAACTTTTTACTCCACCACATTTATCTGACTGCTTTCGGTAACTTTCCATCCCCTTCCTGTCCAGTGAACACCACGTATCTCCAGATGTGTTCATGTTGATTGTTTGAGACGAACCGAAGGATGAAGTGTTCCTTCATATGTTGAGGGAACTCTCCTCCTCTTTAAGCGAAATAAAGTTCAAAATAAGCTGGAAAATGCATCGTCACGAAGCTGAAAACAGCTGTTTTTCTGAGCTCGTGAAGAGTCGACTCTTTAGAGATACGTGGTTGTCACAGGACAGCGACGCCACAAATATAAACATGATCTTGAATATGAATGCAAAAAACATGTCTGTGAATCACCGGCAATTATAAAGTATTATTATACCTGACCTTACGCACACATTCACACACTGCCTGGAGGTGTGTGTGGCTTCAGGCCGGGCCCCCTACTGGTTTGTTATGAGTGATTAACAGACCTGTTAATAACTCCTCAGGCCTCCGCAGGAGCTCCACACACACACACACACGCACATTTCATTGTTTTTTTTAACGGAATTGAAGTTCAGGCGATTAATAAAACGTAAAAACCGTGTGTGTGTGTGTGTGTGTGTGTGTGTGTGTGTGTGTGTGTGTGTGTGTGTGTGTGTGTGTGTGTGTGTGTGTGTGTGTGTGTGTGTGTGTGTGTGTGTGTGTGTGTGTGTGTGTGTGTGTGTGTGTGTGTGTGTGTGTGTGTGAGAGAGAGAGAGTTGCTATGAGAGCAGCAACCGTTTGGAAGTCACGGCTGATCCAAAGTCGATCAACTCCAGAAGGAGATTAGCCGGCAACTTTAAGGGTTTTAGGAGTCAGAGTTGGTGGAGTGCCAACAAGCTGTGGGAGGTTCACATTCCACCTAAAATCTTCTCAACCACCTCCTCCAGACTGCAGTTTGTAGTTCTGCCCTTTATGGAGCATGCTGAAAGACGTAAACTTGTTCACACGCTGTTTGTGGCGCAATCAGGCTCAATATCTGGTTCCCCAAATATTAACCTTTCGTTGACATAACTTCTCTTAAAGATTTACAGGGATTTTCACCCTGGATTATTAGATAAGTGTCATTTCAGCCTGTTCTTTCTGTTATAGAGAAACAAATCAATCAAGCAGATGAATCTGTAATGAAAGTGATTGTTTCTTGCAGCTCTGGTTGTTACTGTGCCTCTTGTTTTCAGTCCTGAGCTCAGGCTGTATATGAGAAGTGGACGGAGTTGTCGTGACGTCACCCATTGGTTGGTGGATTGCGGTTTTGAAGCCTTGAGTTTAGCATTTTGGTCGTCGCCATCTTGTTTTTTTTGCAACCAGAGAACTAAAATCACCATATTTGGACGACGGATTAGTGACGGGGTGTTCAGCTCTGGTAGCGGCCTGTCAATCACCGGGTAGCCCCGCCCTAAAGCATCCCCTGCTTTATGGTCTGTTTGACTCTAAATGGACCATAATGTACTAAATGAACATCATGCTGTATTGAAGAATACTTGAAACTAGAGATTGAGACATAAACTCATGTTTACAATGTTTACTGACGGAATAAATCAAGAGAGAAGTAGAGTCATTTTCTCATAGACTTCTATACAACCAGAGGAGTCGCCCCCTGCTGTTCAGGAGAGAGAATGCAAGTCTGACACATGTTGCGTGACAGTTCAACATGTTTGTCTCATGTCTCGATAAGAACCCTGGTAGCTTTTACATAAAAGTCGTGTATAAGCGAGACGGGAAGACTACGTGCTCGTTCTACTGCCTTCTAAGACCACCGTGGTAAATGTGTTACCTCGCCCATCAAAGTGCACAGAATCACTTTAATAAACTTGTACACGTTGTGAAAGAGTCTTTTAAAAAACGAATTATCCTCACAGTGCAAAAGAAGTAAAAAAAAAAAATCACACAACCACAGAAATAATCCGACCAGCGCGCTCTCGCTATGATGAATAAATGAATATCCAGCGAAGCGCTTTACATAAAGGATGTGAGGGAACAAGAATTAAAGTCCTGTTATTCACTGCCTTTACACTGTCTGATACTTTACAAAATGATGAAACTGATGTGGAGATGACGGACATTGAGTCATGCTTCAGCATTAAAATCCATCAGTGATGCGGCCAGAGAAAGAGTCTTATCTTCCTCGCTATCATAACGTTTTAAATATGTCATGGCTGAAAAGCTGTAAGGAGCAGTAAAAGGAACAGTTCACCCAAAAACCATATAAATCGCACCGAGTACAAGGCTCCCGAAAATGTTTTCTATCGAAAGGAGAGCGGAGCGCCCGAAACGATGAAAGCAGGCTTCAACGAAAGACGGCCGAAAAGTCTATAAAAGATAAAATGTCTGCACTTTAACAGATGGAGTCTAAAAAGAGTAAAGGCACGAGGGAGAGGGGACCTTGGACAGACAGACAGAGAGTGAGTGATGGGAGGAGAGCTGTGTCCTAAAGGAGATGCTCTCCATTAATTGATCCCCATTATACAAGATGTTAATGGAAGGAGGAAACTACACTCGTCAGCTCACGTGAGCCAGAACCCACTTGAGCATCTCTACCTCCGTCCACACACAGCCTCCTGCATCCTCTCTGTGTACATGTTCACCTGCGCTCCAATCCCCACAAAGGTTGGGCAAACTACGCCTCATCGTCCTCATCTCACTCTTTCACACGCATTCGGTTCCCACGCGGCGGTTATGTCATCGTCCCTAAAACAGTCATTAGCCGGCTCCAGTAATCCGGGGGTATCATTTAGACTCCCCCGTCCCGTCATTGCTCGTTCTCTGTGAGACTTTCGAGGTGGGAGGCCGGATGTTTGTCGGGGATGTTGTGGTGGGACCCCACATGTGGAATAATCCGCTGAGACCTTTTTTTTTGGAGAGGGTGGCATTTAGTGTGAGCATGCCAGCGAGGGAGAGATGCTGTCTGAGCCCGTAGTTCTTGATAGTCAGTGTGACTCTGCAGATAAATCCTCCGGGTTTTAGTTGCATTCTAACAGTAGTAGGTGGACCGATATCCTGTCTTTGCTCAGTGTTTTGCTTTCTGTCAAGTGTCTCAGATTATGTTTAATTCAGGTAAAACAAGGTGAAGTTTAAGACGCAACATCCAGGTAGAACCACTCTCTCTTTTAAAGAGGCCTAACCCTGATTGCTGGATCGATGCTCCCTGAGGATAGAAGAAGTATTTTCATGAGATTCCGTGCTGATGAATATTTTATTCCGGTAATTACAGATAGACTGCAGACTTCTCATTAAGTATTCATTTTGAGTTTCTCTGAAGAGTCTTGGACCAGCCAGTGTGTAGGAATTGGTTTGTGTGTGCTGCTCATATTTGTCCTGTACAACACAATTATACCCCCACATTCCAGGAGTGTTTTTTTTGGAAACAGAGGAAGAGGTGAAACAGACCGAGGTGGACCAGTGGAGATGCAGAGAGTGTTTGAATTACATTTTTTTAACAGTTTATTTATTAATAGTCTTTTTTTTTTCATTTCCCACGAGACACAAACGCTTTGCTGTTGCTGAGGTGAATGACTGTAGCAGGAACTCCTGACTGTGTATGTGTTTGTTTGCATTATGTACGTCTGATGTCATGAGAACTAAAACCCTCAGCTAGTCCTTGTTCCACTCCTTTTATAGTGTGTGTGTGTGTGTGTGTGTTTGCGTGTGTGTGTTTGCGTGTCCTCCTGGTAGTAATCTTCCCTGTCAGCAGTTTGTTTACGGCCAGCGTGATTCATGCGTCTATAAAGATGCTCCGTTACTCTCGCAGGACGGAGTCCGTCTCCTCGGCCACAGTCGGCTCGCTGTTGTGCTCTCAGCTTCTGGAAGTTTGAGAACGTGGTCATTTGGAGGATCACGTCTGAAGTTCAGCCCGCATATTAAATGAGTAGTTGCTTTGTCATGAACCAGAAAAACCTTTGGGATGCTCGGAGGATATAGAAATAGAACAGCAGTAGAATGGGCGTTAAGATGTTTTCTGTGTTCATTTACTGAGTACAAAAGAAAATGCTGGTTCGTTCTTATGGCGACAACCCACATCAGTGACGAGAGGCTGGCTAGTTAGCTTGTTAGCTTGTCCTCCAGCACCTTGGGGAGTGAGACTTTTTTTTTTTAGCTAGCTATCTTGCTAATTCCACCATGCTGTAATGCTACACCTGTGACCTGTAAGTCAGTTAAGTTCATACAGAAGCTAGCCCGCTGCTACGGTCACAAAGGCAACACGTAAAAATGGCTGCAGTTCTGACCATCCAGCTACGTTGATTTGTTTCTATGCAGGGGTCTTATCAGCTTTCACAATTCCACTGTTTTGTGGCAATTTTCTTTTATTTGTATGTTGCTGTAAGTTTCCTGGTTGACAGTCATTCACCATTTCATTTTGTGTTGGTTTTGGCGGTCCCTGTGGACAAAAGCGGTAGTGCTTCCGAGCACCAGAGTCCCTTTAGAAAACTTGTCACTGCAGCAGGGTCTGACGATCTGCTCCTCTCGGTCCTGGTTCTGGTTCTCCCGTGCCTCCCTTCCCCCCCCAGCGGGCCCAGCAGTACGGCCTGGTCGGCTTCCAGCAGGCAAAGCTCTGCTCCTGGAGGAGGAGACGCTGCCGCCAAGCGCTGAGCTCTGCTCTCCTCCGCCAGATAAAAGAAAACCCCCAAACGTTTCGACAGATATGACGAGATGAAACTGAGTAAGAAGCCGGAGGTGAACAGTTGATCGATTATCAACGTGATTACTGATTATTAAGCTTCTGTTTGTGGTCGATGTTTGAGACTCTGTTGTTGCATTCCAGGATAATTATGTCGCAACATATTTGTGAGCAACTCTTCCTGTTGTGGACAAGAGCTGGAAAAATGTCAGTCCTTTGAGAATAAGAAATATTCCTGGACCTAAAAGGTCCAGGAATAGATTGCTGTACGTTGACACTGTTACATCTAACTTCAGAAATAAGTGTGTGTGTGCGTGCGTGTCACTCAGCATACATGACCTCTTTGTACAAATTGTTCAGTTTGACACCAACCATTAACTGAAGTCAGCGGTACATTTTGTGACAAACACATGGTCACCAACCACTAAACACTGAGGTCTTTGGCTCACACACAACCACACACACACACACACACACACGCCCACAATCTCACACACACACACACACACACACACACAACCACACTGTCTGGAGGTGTGTGTGGTTTCAGGCGGGCCCCCTACTGGTTTGTTATAAGTTAACAGACCTGTTAATATCTCCTCAGACCTCTGCAGGAACTTGTCTCACACACACACACACACACACACACACACACACACACACACACACACACACACACAATGAGCAGTATGGCTTCATATGGCCTATAGTTTTCAGTATTTTTCAGTCACTTTTAACACACAGGGCGGCCCCGTTCCAATACTCGGTGTCTGTTAGAGGCCCAGTTTCTTTCCTGGTCGACGCTTCCTTGTTCAGAAACGCGTCGTCTGCCTTTCAATACTTTTACAAACTTCACTCTCTAATTAACTGTCTTCAAGGCCCGACTTCAAAACTGTGACTTACTGTACTTTCAAGATCCTGTTTTAAAACATACAGATATTTCCCATTGTTTATGGGACATAATGTCAACCTAACAATGGCAAAAACTACAGAAAATAAGACTACATTTGTTATAAACTTGACTTAAGTATTTTCATCTGTCATTCCTCCTCCGACATTTCACTTTTCTGACTTCCAGGCCTCATTTCAACAATTAGAACCGTCCTGTAATACGTTCACTGGTTCCCATCAGGCCTCAACATGACTTCATGACATCGGTGAAATAGAAAAACTCCTCAGTCGAGTATGACGGTGGATAAGAGTATACGACATGAGACCGCAGCACCCTGATGTGTGTCGGTTTGACTGTTTGAGACTTCAGATCACGTTGTTTGATGAGTCATAACGCTACTTGAACTTTGGCCAAGACCCACCAGGTCTCTGCACATGTTTCAGCAAAAACACACAACCAGAGTCTCGCACTCCTGTTGAACTTTAAGAAATATTCATGACTGAATAAGCAACAGTCAAAGGTGTACCCAATCGCGCTTAGTAAGAAGTTGACTTTTAAGGAATCAAAATCAGGAATCTGTTCACAATGAACAGAAACGAAGTGCTTCTGCAGCTCGTTCCCTCCTCGAGGCTGCAGCTTTAATTCAGGAAGTAGGTTTTAGTTGTTCGATGTTGTCGACTGAGACTTCAAAAGGCCGTCAATTCAAGTTCTGACACAAAGATGCCAAACGCCTGTGACCAGGGTTGCTTCTCTGGCCCTTGTCTTTTTTTGGTTGGTGCGGTATATTTGTCCAAGTGCTGGCGAGCTGCTCTGTCAGTTTGTCTGGGAAAACGGGTTCTACACCTCTCACTGCTGTCCTCCGCCTCCCCCCCGTTTCTATTCTCTCTCCTCCCTCCCTCCCCCGTGCCCCCTTGTAAATTCAACACCAGCAGTCGCCGGCCTCCTGGCTGCTCGTGAGGCGTGCACGAGTGCCGTTTTTTTGAGTGTGTGCACGCGTTGCAGGTTAAGTATTTGACCCACGGCGCACGCTCTCATACACACACACACACACACACACACAGGGTCGACCATATGTTGAGAGGTGATTAGCGTCTTTCCAAATCTGCAGAAAAGCTGCCGACGAGGAGGTTTAACTTTTTGCATGAAGTGTCGAATGAAGAAGTCACGCTGCTGTGAACCGTACACACTTGGAGTAGTCACAGACGTATAGTTCCTGCAGACACTGCTGCTCGTTGATTTCATTCATTACTTTCTTTAGTTCCCGTCTGCCTTTCCATTAAGGCAGAAAAGCCAGAAGAGGTTTGCTGTGAATGCCTTCTCCTGTTTCAGCTGCAGGTTGTCCTTGAGCAAGGCATTTGACCTGTGCTCACTCAGCGGCCTGTGGCAGCTGTGAGCAGGTGTTAATGTCATTTGTTAACTGTCAACTGGATGAATTTGGACCGCTGCGTTGCAGCAAAGGCTCGAGGAGTTTGCCTTTTTAAGAATAAAGATGGGAAATGAGTATCTCTGCACACGTTGACGGGAGGATTGTGGATAAAGAGCCAGTGTGTGTAGACTAAGAACAAGCCCTGAAGGTTTGACAATGCACACTTTTTTAACCTGGGCACACATGACTGGACACACACACACACACACACACACACACACACTAACCTCCAAAACATCTCATTTTAGGGGCAGTGCTACATGATTATCAGTCATTTATTCAGCAGCGACGTCAAACATTTATTGGTTCCAGCAGCTTCCCCATGAATTAGATTATTTGTCACGTTGAGCAGGATGAAGCGGTGAAACGGTCGACCTGTGCTTCTCAAGCCTGCAGTCGTCGGCGTGGCTGTAGATCGGAGCGCCGTTCTGATCTGGTCGGCGTCGGCTGTGAAGCGCTGGCTGGAGATGTGAGCTTAATTCAGCACAGCGTCTGTGATGGGAGCAGCCTACTTTGTAACTTCAGTGACAGATCCCCCCCCCCCCCTTCTCCCCCGCCTCCCCCTGTAATACCCAAGCCTGGTTTCTAAACTGGCACGCACCGTAAAATAGCAGGAGGGGATGCTTATATCAGATCGTTTATGTTTGTAAATCTCTCGGCCCTACCGGTTCATTCCACGAGGTCTTAAACAGAAACGTACACAGAACTTAAAGGTGCCTCGTGTGAGCAAATACAACCTTGCGTGCTTCATAAATTCTTCATTTCTACCTTTTAACTTCACTGGAAACCCTTTAAATGTAGACATCATCGGGCATGTGTCCTGTGTCTGCTTCTTGTTCTTTTCTTTGACGACATATGAATGAAGAATTGACCTAAATTGTGATTTTATGGCTGCACTGCACACATTCTGCATTATTTTAACGTCACGTCCCTGCAGTCCACCCTGACATATTTGCATATATTTAGAAACCTTAAAATCCTGAATTTAAAAGTGCAAGGATCAAGCTTTGTAAAAAGATCTTAAACTGACTTTCCTAAAACAGGGAGCTCCGTGCACCGTGTTGTTTGTCCTTTTCTCTTCCGGTCTCTATTTTATTTCACCACCTGTTCTGCTGTCATCAGCCCACTCCCTGCTGTGTGTTAGTGTGGGGGGGTGGGGGGATAGAGGGAAGGAGGGAGGACCGCGTGGATTAACTGTGCCGTGTTGTTGCTGCAGTTCACACATTCCAGCAGGCCGATTCAGGCCGACTCACTGTACTAACACAGAGGCCTCCTTCACCCCCTCCATGTCCTCTCGCCTCCCTCTCTGACTCTCTAACTTCTCCATCCCTCTGCTCTTTGATTTGACAAAGAACCTCTGGTAGCTCCGCCTCCTCTCCTCATCTGCATCACGTCATCCCTCCATCAAATCTCTTCTTTTTTTTAAATGTGGGACTCCTGAGTGTCTGATGCTGTCTCATCGAGGCCAAAGTCAACATGCTTCCTCCCACAAACGACGGCGAGCCTCTCCAGCACACAATCACCAATAAATACTGTACGCCTCCCTGTTTTGACCCGTGATTGTACCGCCCTCTAGAGGCCAAACTGTGTCGTGTCATACCAGCTGAAAATCGTCAGGGTTACAAGGCAGTATCAAAAAAAATCAGTTTTACTTCTATGTGTCCAAAGCATCATCGACACAACTACTAACTAATTATGAGTCAGAGATGAGTAGTTCCCTCTGAGAGTTCCTTCATGGCGTCGTCACAGCGTTCATGTTCGTGTTTGTTGTTTTGTTTGTTCTCAGGGACGAGTGGAGGTCGAGGCCGGCAACGAGAACATGAAGTTTGAGACCGGACCGTTCTCCTTCTATGGTGTCATGGCCATCAGCGGTCCCACACTAGGTGAGTCCTAAACCCTCCTCTCCTCATCCCTCCTCTCCTCTCCTCTGAATTTGCTCTGTTAATTAACCTACAAAGGTTAAATGAGTGTTGTCAGTGTAATGTCTGTGGTTTAAATACCTCTACTGCCACCTAGTGGATTATTGTTAGAGTACAATGCTGCTGTCCTGAATGTTCACTTAGTTCAATTACAAAGACGAAAGCATTTGTAGGAACCAGATTTATTTCTTATTTTAGGAACATTTGTACTCTTGTGTATTCTGGGGAATGAATAATGGATAATCATGAATTAACATTGTAGGGAACGACCGAATTCACGGGGCCCCTTTAAGGAAAGGGGCGTAACCCTGGTGACAGGGGGGGTTAAAGGGTGGGGGGGTGCAGGAACATTATGTTCTTCATCTCCTGTTGTGAAATGTGGATATTAATGTTGAAGTCTAACTCGTTCATTTTGTTCATTTATTTTATTTTATTGATTTATTTGACAGACTGCTCATTGATCAGCAGTCGGCCTCAGAGGCTCATTTAAAAAAAGAGCCGTAGTGTCTTTATTTCGGACATCTTTCTTTGACACCATGTGATCAGCGTTCACCTAAACATGGCGCATCTGATCCACGAAGCTTAGAACACACGTAAGGGTTCATCTGTGATTACACCAGATTTAACTACAGACACACACTTCTCTGACACACTTCACTCAAACAACTCAACAGTCATCGAATTTAAAAAGTCTCATCAGGAGAGATTCTTACTATGATGTCAAAACCAGAGCTTTTCTACTTTTATTTAGGAAGAGAAGAAGACTTCACTGAGGGATTCAAGTGCTTGAAATGGATTTTTCTTATTTATTCATGATGTTTGATGACGTTTGAACTCATTCTCTCCTCTCGTTCTGTCTCTTCCACACACTTTCTTAAAATACAAGAAGTCAGTCTAATCCGTTTTTCCTCCGGTTTGTGTTTGTCAGCTTGTCTGTCTGCTTCTCTTTGAACAGTTGATTATATCCTGAGTTATTGTGTCCTCATGCCGCCCCGACAGACACACGAGCGTATGAAATATTTTGTCCGTCTCGTGTCTTTCCTTTCTTTCTATTCTCGTTTTCATCTCAACCCTCGACAGCTCGCTCTTTCAGGTGCTTCAGGTGAAGAGCGAGATCCGTGAAGCAGCATTTTATTATTTTCCAACCTTCCTTCCTTCCTTCCTTCCTTCCCTTCCCTCCTTCTCACCAGCGTCCGCCTCATTCACCCTTTTCATCAAACTCCTGATCGATCAAACCGTCCGATGGCCAGTGTCCGGTGTTATCTGTGATCTTCCTGTTGGAGAATTTCTCCATGCATGTTTTCTGCATGTGAAGCAGATCTGTCCCTCTGTCTCACTCACTCTCCCCCCTTCATCCCCCTCCTCCCTCTGTGCCATCGATCACCTCCTCCCTCCCTCCCTCCCTCCTTCTCTCCTCTCAGTGGCTGCACCCCGTCCTCGCCACCTCCCCTTTAAGAGGTTTTCTCTGTTTTCTCGGTTGCCAGGTAAACTCCGGCATGTCTGGGTCCTTTTAGGACGGGGGGGTGGTAGTAGAGTGGGTGGGCATGCCTGGCTCTTGATTCACCAGGCGTGGCTTTGACATTTTAGTTGCCTTAGAAATGAATTATGCAGAGCAGGTGAGCAGTGAGGAGTCCATTTATTTTTAGCAAACAGGTGTAGGTCAGCGTTCATGTTTCCGTTTGTCAGGAAGAGGTTTGTCTGCCGACTCCAGCAGAAAGTAGAGTGATGAGTTTTGGTTTCTACCTTTTGAAAAATCTATTTAATGTAATTGGTTAACTTTGTCCAGCAGCAGAGAGAACTCACAAAGTTATCACACTCGTGTACAAATTTGAACTGCAACGGTTCTGAAGGCGACACGACAGTTTCAGCGACAAAGTCGATCAAAGAGCTCATCTGACAAATCGTCGGCGCAGTTCGGGGACAGAAAATGATCAGAAGCCACCTCTGAGATCAAATGCAGGAGGACAGGACATCACCAGACACCCAGATGGGACCTGAAGCCCCTCGAGGGGTCAAGCTGCTTGTTTTCAGTATTTAGGTGTTCACTTTAACACAAAGAATGAAGGAGAGAACGTGGAGCTGTGGTTGGTTATTGGTGTCCTGTCCCTCACTGTCATGGTGGAGTATGAACCTAGTATTCAAAGCATTGATTGCTGGAATAGACTGTAGTCTTTTAGAGAACAACAAATAAACATTTCCTGTTAATCACAAACGCCCAGTTCCAAATGCAATCCCACCCCCTCCTCCAGCCTGGTATTTATGAATGAAAACGTTAAGACTCTCCATTGTAGGATGTGGGATGAATGTAGGACTGCTGTTTGGAATTGGGTCCACTTTGATTTTTAAAAAAAACACTAACAAGTTAAACGTTTTAAAACCTTCACTGACGTCTTGAAGATCCAGTCGGTCTCTTTTCTACGTAAAATGCAGATGATGATTTGGTGTATTTTCTTAAATGTAAAACAGTGTATTTATAAGCTGAAATATGTTCTCGTGTTAGTTTCACAGGAACGTGTATCTCATTGTGTTAGTATTCAACTTTATTTACTTTTTAAGCTTTTTCACAAAGTAAACAACTCTAAACTTTCTGCTTCCAGAGTGACGTAAACGGCAAATTGCACAAATATTTATATGTAGTCTGGACCATTAATCTTATTGAAGTTTACACGGCATAAACAGAACTCTGTGGCCCCGTCACGTGAGGGCTGATCTTTGAGTGTTACGTCAGGTTGTAGATGTGAGTGAAGGAAAAGTTGCCGACTGTGATCTCAAGACTGACATGTAATAAATAGTCGTGACTCAGTGAAATCTAACCACTAACTAGAACATTAGCCGTAGACATCCACCATTAACGAGCGTAATTCATTGAAAGCTAACCCAGTTGACGTGTCCAGGTAAAACCGTTTCCTACGACTCACTGAGGCCCCCTGCTGGAAGACTCACACCCACCGGTAATAACACACAGCAGCGGGTAACGAGCATGTGTGTGTGTGTGTGTGTGTGTGTGTGGGTGAAACAAGCATGTCAAAATAAAAAGCTACACTGTGGATGACACACGATGAATGTTAGTCACCGTGGTTTCAGTGCGTCGGAGCAGAGGTGGAAAATAACCGGCGCGCTAAAGGAAGTCCTTTCAGTGATTAGGTGTTGACCGTTAATAACTATGACTAAGAGTTGTGCAGTAAACAGCTTCTGGAAGTGGTGACACCTGTTCTGATTTGACTGAAGTTTGAACTGTAATTAAGTTCAGTATTTTCTCTTTAAACGTATCCACAAAAACAATTCGAATTCATTTTCATATTTGGCTCTTATTGTTACGTTTTCAGTTGCTGATCCATTGAGCCAGCAGCTGTTTGGATGATTGGTTGTTAGTTCGAGGCTTCTTAAACGAGAGCATGTTCTGCTTGTTTCACGTCGTTGAAAGTTGAGTCTCTCTGCGGTTTGGACTGTTGGTCTGACACCATGAGGGATTTGAATATGTCACCACGTTGGGCATGTCTTTGAGTTATTGTCAGCAGCATATGTTTGACATTTTACAAACCAAACGGGAATAATAGGATGAATTGACAATGACAAGGAAAGTCGCTCCGCAGCGCCTTGTTTCCTACTGGGTTTGACCAACAGGACAAAAGTCTTTATACTGTATATAACACATAACACAGTTCATTGTACTAGCTGTCAGGTTTACGCTCATCTCTGTACACTTACTTATATGGTTTATAACACACGATAATGTAGCTGTAAGGAGATACAATGACACGTTAAAGTGAACTCTTTAACGGTAACGTCTCCTGTTAAGACTTGTTTTGTGTTTATTTCATATAAGAAGGGACGATGCACATTAATTAACATCAGCCAGCACACAGGCTGACAAATAAGCACAAGGCCAGCCTCCACTTACGGGTTCATGGAGTTACATTTCTTTATAAATACATTAATAAACCGTTAAACTGCTGACATGAACATGACATTAACGGTTTATAACTACCGTATATTAGCTGTAAGCAGATAAGTGTTACCTTTTCATTCATTTACATTAGTGCGGATTAGTTTGGTCTCTGTAAATAGTATTATTATAATAGTGATAAAGAGTACAGACTAGACCCGCTGCTGGTGAAACTACGCATTTAAAGTCTCCAGGCTCGCATGTTTGCGCTGGCCGACACTCAGCGGAAGCATAAATGTGAGTAGATAACGTTTGCTTCGTGTAAAGGCGTCCTCGAGTCACTGCTTGTTGGAAAGTTGTGTGTGCGTCACATGGCTTTAGTGTGACTGAGGCACTCGTGAAACAAACACAACGGTACGTACAGCACAGCCGGTCATGAGGTTGTTTGTTTTAAGCCCCCTCCGTCTCTTTTGCGCTCACAGAATTCATCCCCTCAGATCTTATTTTGTTTTCATCCAACCACGTGTGTCACTGATTAGTCATTCGCATCATTCATATTAACCTGCATTTGAACTTCCACTGCATCCTGTTCTCTGGAGGTCCTCCATTGATCTGCTTCATGGAGCCTTTAACATCACGAATGGCTTTGAAGCGGTAGAATAAAGCTCACGCTCACGTAAAGAGACAAGCTTTCTGTCGCGATCGACCATATTCTTTATGCATTTATGCGGGACGACCTCATAGATCCTCTATCCCACAATTCTGTCCCTCTGAAGCTGTTGATAACCTTTTATTTGTGTGTGTGTGTGTGTGTGTGCAGAGTTTCGTACGCTGTCCCACCACGGCGACTTGAACCGCACGGCGTCTCTGAGCGGCGGCGACCGGACGGACTCGCTCTCCGTCAGCGGCAGCAACAGCCAGCTCAACAGCAGCATCCCGGCGCAGCACTACACGCCCGACTTCTACGTCCGAGCGCTCACCGACCTGCAGTTCGTCAAGGTTGGTTGGAAGTTTGAATCTTCTAGAATAGGAAGTTGTTCTGCTCTCTCGCCGTCTCGTCTCGGCGTTGCTTTCCTCCTGCAACTGTCCTGATAAAGTCGGTCCTTTACCAGGAACACTTCCTCTACCAGCATGTATAGTGTTCACCTCAACATGAGGTTTACCTGCTTCGTCTTTTAAATGCTGCTAACGAGTTACAAATCATCAAATCAGTGCGTACTGGCACAAGTTTATCGTATGTTTTAATGTTTCCTTCAGATCACGCGGTCCCAGTACCAGAACGGCCTGATGGCGTCCCGTCTGGACAGCACGCCCCAGTCCCCAGAGAGCGGCCACAACGCGCTGTGCCTGGATCAAACCACTCCGCCCGCCAACACCACCATCACGGACCTGGGAGGCGACTCCACCCCGACGGAGAACGGGCCGGACGAGACGACGCTCCTCCTCCTCAACGAGCAGAACTCACCGCACACAGCCAACCACCACAGCCAGCTGGAAAACAGCATCTGACCGCCGCCGCCGCCGCCCTCCACCGTTTGCACGCATGCACTACTACGCTCGAATGTATGCTGAGGAGGGGAGCGGTGTTTATGTGTGTGTGTGAGTAGGAATGCAGACACACTGACGTAAAGAGACAAGCCATGTGCATGCATATTGTGTAAATATGCAAAGGATTAAACACACTTTTTATTGTGGGAACATTTCCATCGTAAATACTCTCCACAAAAACCCAACACTCAGTGTGTGTGTGTGTGTGTGTGTGTGTGTGTGTGTGCGCGCGTGTGTGTGCGTGTGTGCGTGCACATGCTCCTAAATGTATGAACTGATCTGAAGGACCTGCTTGTCTGGACCAGGAAGCTCCTCCCTCTCTCGCCAATCTACGTCATTCACCTCGCCGACCTGAGCGTGTGTGTGTGTGTGTGTGTGTGTGTTGCTTCCCAATCACTGTCCCTAATCAGAGACTCAGGGAGATTCCGCCCTCTCCCCCCCCCCCCCCCCCCCCCCCCCCTCGCCGACGTACGTACACACGCGTGAAGCAAACCCACCGCCGCATGTGTAGCAAGCTGCATCCCTCTCCTCACCATCCGTACAGCTAGAAGACAAAGACGACCCGAGCATGTCAGCGCAGTTCAAAGAGAGTAATATATGTTCCGGAGACATTCATAGTGAGATATTTATTGGTGAGTCGTGTGCGAGACCTTTCTGTTTTTGGGTGGGGCTGTGGGTTGTGTTTGTTTTCCCCCTTCTTGTTTCCTGGATAGAAACAGTGAGTAGCCGAGAGCCTTCGTCCCAGAGTTGTTCAAAGAGACTTAGCAGCGATAGACGTGATTAAGACAATCAATATGGTTAATGACAAATGTGTTGAATTAAATGTGTTGGCTTCGTTAACTGTGCTCTCAAACAGCCTCCTCTCTGGCAAGTGCTTCGTTCTAGTTTCGCCGATGACGGGTCCAGGACGGTTAGGTCGTGTAGGAATCCGTTTATTTCATTTTTTTACAAAGATTGAAGATGTTTCAGAGCACTAACTTGTCGAGTCGTTTCCTAGGGTGGGTTGTCTCTGTGTGTGTGTGTGTGTGTGTGGTGTGTGAGAGACCAAAATGGCCATCACCAGACTTGGTGGGAACAGAAACCAAAAGAGGGAAGCTTGAACACATTCTGACTAGAAAATACTTTAAGAAATCAGAGACTTTATTTATTGAGTTCGATGTGCGTGTAAATATACTATTGTCAATGGGGGGGGGGATGAGAAATGTGATTTTTATTTTGCCTCATTGTGAGATTTTACATGTTTTAAATGTTCCTTCAGTGCTTATGTTTGGGTTTTCTTAATTCTTTTGTGGGTCTGATTCGGGGGATGGGAAACCGTAACATTCATTGTTTCGCATTTTTGTCGCCAAACGCAGCGCTCAGCCCCGACATCGGCCACATGTCGCCCGCTTGATGGGAAGCAATCGTGTATTTTTTGATCATGACAATGGATTTTTTTTTTTTCCACAGAACTGTACACACTCATAAACCACTGTACAGTTTCAAAGATGTGTTGTTGTTGTTGTGATATTCAACATGAAAAGTGAATCAGTCATCCAGGTTTTTGTTTTTAAAACCAAAGAGCGTCGTTATTCCTGCGAAGATGTCCGGCGATTGATTTACAACTACATGTACCAGAATGCAATGCAGGAACTGGAAACGTTTTTGTTTTTTCCTCTCATCTTTGATGCTCTGCTGTCAGAGTTTTTCTTCTTCTTCCACTTGAATACACACGTAAATCCAACGAGTTCTCTTCTGCTCTCCTAAACGTTGTGAAAAGGGATTCTGGGAAATGTAGGACATCAGGAGGAGGAGTAGACGATGCACACTGAAAGGAAGTGGATTCACCAAAGAACTTTTCAGACGCAGATCATCAGAAACTGAAGATTTTTCAGAGGCTCAATCAACAGATTTCAAATCCCTAAATTCATCTTCCGTCAATGAACAAACGAGTAACATAAAACCACTGAAGCGCTCGTCTTCTTCCCTCTTCTCTCCTGCAGCTGATGTTTTTAATTACTCAGAATCGCGCTTTTACTTCCAGTTTCCACGTGGATCTGAAACAAAAAGCTCGAGACAAAAGGATGATTTCATTTTGGTTTTCAAATTCTTGGTATTTTGAAGTTTTCATACTTGGCAAAAGCTCAAATGTCACAAGGTTTGTTTGTGTTTTTTCTTTTGTTTTTTTAAACCCATTTGAGTCATTTTCAGGCTAATCAGCTGCTGCAGCATATCAACACATTTATTTTTCAAAAACCCATTTACGTTGTGGTTCTGCCTTTCAAATGGACACACGAGCAGCATCTGAAGCACGCAGAAGGTTTCCTGAAGTGGCCGACAGACGGCTGACTTATTTCTGTCCTTTTGTGTGTTTTGACTGTGAGACGACTTTCTGCCAAAGACACGAGCAGCGATAATCTAAAGAGCAATTCATCGTTTTGTGGGTCTGAGCTGTTTATCTACAATTTCCAGTAAATTGAGCTGATGCTTTAGTTAACATGGCGGTTGGTTCATTAGGGGTCAGTTTAAGTAATATTTCAACGTGGAGATCAACACACTAAAATCACAGCAGACTGGATTTACAGTAACGTCATTGGTTGAGTTAAACCTCAGTGGGCGGAGCCGAGGATACAGTGAAAGTTAGCAAATGACGGAAATCGGCTCTAAATATATTTAAGAATTAAAAACTTAAAAGAGATTCTTTTCTTAGAGGGCTTTCTTTTATTTTGAAAAGCAGCAACATTTCTTCTTGGGTTTAATGTGCTTATTCATATGTCCTAAAGATAAATGAATACATCTACTATACTGGACTGTTGGCATTAACAAACTACAGCTCCCATGAGACTTTGATAGCACTCGTTACTCGGTGATTCAGTCACAACCCTGAGGGTGGAAAGCTTGTTTTAATCTGTCGTCCAGATTACATTTCATCGTAAAATGTGTAACTGAGCTCGTCCATGTTCACGGTGATGAAATGTTTGCGATGGCAGGATGTGGTCGCTGCGGTGCGGTGGAAATATTTGATTTAAAGATTAGTTTCTCCTGTCGGGCAGACTGTCTGTGAGCTCATGGACAACCCTTCTGGAGATGCAGAGATTGAGAAGTGTACGAGGTCACAAAGGAGGCTGGCACTGGACGACAACAGTGGAATTTATTGTTCTTTAAATGCTTTTTTATCTTAAAGATTTGACTGTCCGGTTCAGGAGTAAAGACCCGTTTATGTTAGAAAACAGCAGCAACATGTTAAATCTTTTGAGAAAAACCTTTCTGAGGAAATCCTGAGTAAAAAGCTGATCGTTTTATTTTGAAAGGTACTGAGGTTTAACTCGGTGTGTTTTTTCTTTCTGTTTTTTTAACTCCACATTGATTGTTCTCCATCATGTTCGAAGGGTGATTGAAGGAAGTTGAAACAGCCCGGACTCTTAACTGCGATTTAAAAATAAAAGCACTTTAGCAAGAAAAGCAGTATTTTCCCCCAAAAAAACAAAAAAAAGCCACAAATTTGCCAAAGTTTCCGCCTCAGTAGCTTCTCTCGCAATACTGTTACTGACCAGGATTTCATAACCGTCATCATCTACGCTGACTCCTTAACATGACATTGCCTTTATGTCTCTTGTGTTTAGCTGTCACAGGTTTAAGGAGCTCTCTGACTCACCGTTCTGTTGCCTTCACTGTCTTTTAATGACTGTACTGGATTATTATTATTATTTTGTGTTCATTCCTGAACTGTTTTTTGACAAACACACTTTCATTTCAAAGGTTTGTTTTGTAGATTTTTACGGCTGAGATTGTTGATAAAATGTCTTCTTTATGTGTATGTCCCTCACCTGTTTTAAACTGTACAGGCTTTGGGTTCATTGTGTTTGTTTGTGTGTGAATGTTTTTTTTCTTTTCAACCTCGAACACTGTCGGTAATCTTTTTTTTTTTTTTTTTTTTTTTGTATTTAATTTGTCATGAAGTTAATTTGGGATCAGCGCAAATGGAGCGTTTTGTGGGCGGGAAAAGGAAAGTGATCGTCCTTCACTCTCTCTGGCATGCTGTAACTTAAGACAATCAGAGAAACGAGGTGTAAATACTGTTTTATAATTTTTGTCTTAATGAGTTTTGAAGATGAAGAAAGTTGTTAATAAACCTGAGATATATTTCTCTATGGACCTTTGTGATGGTTTTGTTTTCTTTATTCTCCTTTAGGATGACAATGCCGTTTACTAAACTCTCCATTTTAATTTAACTTAATGTATGTTGGACTTGTCTTATTACCTTTTACTTGCCTTTGTTGGCCGCCATACGCTTTGGTGTTGCCACTGATGTAATGTGGAGATAAATAACTGTTTTAAAGTTCCTCCTGCCAAGGAAATCACGTGGACTTCCCCCTTCTCTTGTGGGTGCGTGAACCTCTCAAGCAGTAATTAGTGCTTTTGTGTCACACATACAGTAACGTAAACGACACGCGGCGATGAAACGTCTGCTCGGGGTTTGTGACACGCACGCGTGGACGAGGAAGTGAGAGCTCAGCAGTTTTTTTGGGAAGTGGCTTGAATTGACTGAGCTGCTCCCCGCCGTCCTCTTACAACACCGGGAATTTTGCCCGTGAAACTAGTTCTGCAGGATGTGACCGAGTCACGAACGAGTGATGCTCCAGAGGAAGAATACAGGCGGAATTTAACAACAGAGTATTTAATTACACCGGCTCTGATGAAACTTCCTCCGGCGTATGAAACTATCGGGCGAGCACGATGCAGAAAGCTGCTGTTGAACAGAGTGGAGCGAGTTCACTGGATGTGATCTCTCCTCACATTTGTCCTCATTGTATGAAATGACACCCGACACAAGTCCCCCACACCCTCAGAGGAGGATTTAGGGAAACATGGGTACCACTCACATTCACGGTTCGTCTCAGATCAGATGTTGAGATCTTAAATCACTTAAAGTCGCAAAAAATACTCCTGCATTTTACGTTTTACCAGAAAATGTCTGAATTAAACGGCCTTATTATATTATTAGTAGTTATTATTAGATAAGATAGGCATTTATTTATCCCCAGAAGGACCGAAATAAGTGCAGGTAAATACAAAGAGAGTTGTGTAAAATAAAAGAAAAGTAATATCGGGTAAAACAACCCGCTTAAGAACAGTATTTTCTTTTAAAATATGTATAATTTGAATATCTATATAATATGCACACAAGAAGCTCAAGTAAACACATTTCTCAGGTAATTAAATCACAACAGACCGCAACTTGTTATAATAAAACACCCCCAGGTTATTTTCTCTTCATCAAGATTAACTACAAAAGAAATATTAGTCATTGTTTTCTTCAGATTAACAGATCACCCTCTATATGATCTCATATTAACAGTTTTTTAAGTGTTTGAATGCATACATGTATGTATATCCTTAAAGATTAGCAAAGCCACCATCCAAAAAATGAGCTGAAATAATAAATTGTCTCTCTAAGTGGAATAACGATCAATAAATATCTCATAATTTGCCTATAAAAACATCGGGCATGTGACTCTTAGCATCTTAAACCGAGCAGAGATTAAGGACGAGTTACAGAAAATGTATATTTTTCTTGTCACATATCGTTGAAACTGACTTCACATGTTTGGCTTGAAAAGGTTTACGTGCGTTTCACTGTGTAGTTTACATGATGACAGAATTGGTGGAGTTATTGTTGGGATGTCTTTATTGTTCATAATTTTAAAGAAATGACTCAATGAAGCGTCACTTCGATGATATCACGATCAAACTTAAGTGTATTCAAGGTCACGTGTTCCAGTGGAAACTGTACAATAAGACAGTTTTCCCAACACTGACTGAAACTGTTTTTTAATCTTTTGCATCGATCGTTCTGTTTCATAGATGATACGTTTCATCTTATTTGAATGTTTCATGTGTTATTATTGGATTTTTGTGAAGAGGACAAGTGACTGCTGTGTATAATTAAATGAGCAGCTGACTAGATGTTAACTTTCCTCCTTAATTGTGCCGCTTTGGCCAAATTTTGATTTGTAATTTACAGTTTTTCTCAAGTGCAAGATGTTCGTAAACATGTTATAGTTGTATATTGTTATAATGCAGACAGTTTTAGCTTTTAAAGCTGTTACATTGTGCATATTTGTTGAGGTGGATTCTGACTTTTTCCACAACAAAAATAACATAACTTCATTTATTTTTAAAATTTCAGAAACTCCATTGTGCCATTTCTTCTTTTGCTCACTTCCTTCAGTTAAATGAAAAGGATAGATGTTAATGGGATGTGAAAGTGTTGCTCCAGCACTGACAGAAACTCCATTTTTCCTTATTTCCAAAACATTAGTCAGCAGCAGTTAAAGGAGAGTGATTCACACAGAGGAAGAGCAACAACATGTCACTGCGATTACAACACACCCAAGCTATTAAACACACACACACACACACACACACACACACACACACGCACACACACACACACACACCTCTCTGCACCCGACAAATCAAATCTTTCCACTGCTTTTCAGGCTACGTTGGACTTGACAGTCCTGATCTTCCAGCTTTTGCCACAACTAGTGTTCGCTCAAAGCAGCCGAGCTGTACCCAGCATGCCGCTGGGCGGTGTATCAGTTAATTGCGGTCTCAACACAATACACATCACGTTGTGCATCAACGTATCCTCATACAAAGACGTCTTACAAGAAGTTATTTTTGGTGTGTTTCCCCCTGAAAAGTCCAGCAACAAGTCTCAATACAGTCTTTTCAAAATAAATTTCCGTCTTCACGGGAAACAACTCAGTTAGGTTTAGACAACAAAACAACTTAGTTAGGTTTAGGAAAAGATTGTCGTTTAGGTTGAAATAACTACAGAAGTGGTGTACTCACTTTTCACACAGCAGTGTTTTTTAAAAACTTTTAACAGTCTTTATACTTCCTAGTTAAAGTTGTACGTGGATCACATACGAAGTAGTTGTCATAGTAGTAGTCATGGTAGTAGTCATGGTAGTAGTCGTATTATTAGTCGTACTAGTAGTCATATAATAGTAGTCGTATAGTAGTAGTCATGGTACTAGTCGTAGTAGTAGTCGTATTATTAGTCGTACTAGTAGTCGTACTTGTAGTCGTATAGTAGTAGTCGTATAGTAGTAGTCGTGGTAGTAGTCGTAGTAGTAGTCGTATTATTAGTCGTAGTAGTAGTCGTATAGTAGTAGTCGTGGTAATAGTCGTAGTAGTAGTTGTGGTAGTAGTCGTGGTAGTAGTCGTGGTAGTCGGCCTACTATTACTGACACACTTTTAAGCATAAAAGAAAGATATTTTGCAGATATATACTTAGTTTGCTGTTTAATAACTGGGCTTCAGAGAACACTTAGTTTATAACATAAATATAATTTAATCGCAGCCCTGGCCCCTCCAGACAGTGTGAATTCCATCAGGTTGAGTTCAGACTGGATGACGCAGCTTCCCCCTGTACCACAGCTCAACAGGGAAGTGAAGAAATATGAGATTCAGCCGCTGTTATGCAAGTCTAAACAACGCGCAAATCTTCTACTGCTGGTGGAATTTTTGTTTTCATCAAAAGAACCGCAAAACCCCAAAGGGCCTGCTCAAAGACGAGAGAAGATTAGATCATATTAGATCAGAAGGTTTTGCATTTCATATGCAAACTGTGACAGACAGATGTGTACTTTTTTAGTACTTCTCCAAAATTAAACAACTTTTACCCAGTTGTGACTAATGGAAATGTATCTTCAATCATTGCAATATTTATTGTTATTATTATTATTATTGTTATTATTATTATTATAGTCATTACAGTTTAAATACAGGGTCAGTACAGTGGTGGCTTATGCCAGACTTTTATTGATTTTTCATCAACTTTTAACATACAGACAGATGTTATTGCTGGAAAACGTTTTTTAATATGAATCTGATGTTTCATTTATTATGGTTGGTATAACATATGAAAGTAAACTCTGTTTACTCTAAAGGGCAGCACTTATTTTGGAAATACTCTGAGCTTAGCACAAAGGTTGAAAGCAGTGGAAGAAAACTTGCCAGGATCTGTCTGAAAGTTCCCAAAATCCACCGACCAGCAACTCTAAGCCAATTAATTAACTCGTCTTTTTTATGTTTCCAAAAACTGAAGGCTAAAAACATCAATTAGCTGTTTTTCAAGCGCCATAATTAGGCCTAACTCCTCCTATAAAAAGACACATTGCTGTTTTTACACTTTGATTTTTGTACAGATTAAACAAACGAGATACGCCGTGTTAATTAGGATTAAGATCGTTTTTTACGCATCACAAATACGTTTCTAATCACATCTAACCAGATAAATCCATGTACAGAGGAAGATGTGGTGGATGAATGGCTCAGACACCCATGAAAGTTAAACCCGTTGATCACATCCCGTATCAAACCAAGACTCAACATCATGATCTTTCACAAAACCTAACAAAGTACTTTTGGTTTGCCGAAATGTACAATGCCGACATTATCTTAACCTCAGGTTGGCGCCATGCTCGCTGTTTCCCCTTTTTCCAGTCGTTGTGCTAAGCTAAGCTAACCCTCTACTAGTTTTAGCATTAGCTTCATATATAACGAGTTACCGTTCAGATTTCAGAGTGGATTCAATCATCTCATCTAACTCTCCGCCTCAAAAAGAACACGCTTATTTCCTAAAATGTCCTGAAACTTGTGCTTTAAATCTTCTACACTGACGACCCAGGGCGACCGTGGCGCACTGGGTTAAGAGGTCGTCTGGGAACCGGAAGGTCAACGGTTCGATCCCCGACTGGGACGTGTCAGGTGTCGAAGTGTACCTGAGCGATACACTGAACCCCCGGCTCCCCGGGTGCCTGTCATTGGCAGCCCACTGCTCCTATATACAGGGATGGGTCAAATGCAGAGAAAGATGTCCCCCTTAAAGGGATAAAGATAGTATGAATTCTATTACCAAAACAACTATCTAACCATCTGTATTTTACGAAGAATGTATCTCATACTGTATGTATTGCTACGTTTTTTTTCTTGATTCCAACATACGTGTGTCACAATCCCACAGTACACCTGAGCCGTGTGTGTACGGCAGCAGTGTGTAAGTACAGTATTTCATCACAGTGAGCGCAGCAGACACGACCATCCCACTTCCTGTCTGAGAGGGAAAATTCCCTCGACGGCTCTGGTGAGTGTATAAAAACCCTTCAGGTCGGCACAGAACGGCAGAACAACACTGACACCAGGACGACTGCTGGATCTAAACCAGACACACTAAAACAACTTCTATTCTACTGACTTCAACAGGTAAAGTGACTCTTTTTACTTCTCTGACTTTGATAGGATAAGTGGTTTATTTAACATAATCTGCTGCCTGTTGTGTCATGAATAAACTAGAAACTACAAGGTGTATTATGTTTCTGTCAGATTGAACTGCATCTATCAAATGCCGTCCTGTCCAGCGTGTATAAGTGCCTTATTGTCAAGTGCTGATACTGCAGTGAATCATAAATCACTGCAGCAGCACACACAGCAGCTTTTAGAACTGAGAGTAAAACAGTAAACTATTTTATTTCAGGGTATTGAATACAAAATTTTGAAACAATGAGGGAATAAATAGCAAAAGTTACCTGAAAATGCTGCTGCTGTGTTTCCCGAAATGTTTTGTGACACTGTACATTTATCTTCCTTCAGATTTTCCTTGCTTCAGAAAACAAAAGATGGAATCCGAGATGAAATGCAACGTGAGCGAGATGTGGAGCCCCGAGATGCCCAAAGGACTGGACTTTGAGATTTCCCGTCACCCGCTGACAATGAGGCACGTGGTCAACCTCATCGTCGCCATGGAGAGGTTTAAGGGCAGCAGCTCAGAATCCCTGATGAGCAGCGAATTCAGAGACGAGGACCTGCTCAGCATCATGCTGGAAGGCATCGTGGAAGGTAAGCGCACGGAGGAGACTTTATTCCAACAATTTCACATTGACAAAAGGGACTTTCTGCGCTGGTTTCTCTGTTAGCAGGAAGAGACTATTTCAACTGTTTCTTTGCAATTCCTGCTGCTTCCTAAAGAAATAAGACGTAAAATCACAACATCACTAATCAGACGTGCCTCTTTCTCCCTCAGAGGAAATTGTGTTCGAGCGTGGTTCAGCTCCACAACTTCAGGTCAGCTGGACGGGCGAGGAGCAGTGCAGCATGTACGACGGAGAGAAGAGGAGCTTAGTTCAGGTCCAGAACAGCATGGAGCTCCACGCAGTGATGCTGCAGGGAGGCGCTGAGCCCAAAAAAGGTGATTATACATGGACAGTCAGATCAGACGGTTAGAAAATCATTCATAAACAAAGTCAATGTTAGACATTTAAACGCAGGGATGACAGGTTTCTTACAGTTCATCTCTGTTGGCTTGATATTTAAACTGAAGCTGTTTAAAGGTGATGTTTTATTTGAGGTACTAATATCTCAATTTACTGTAAACCTTGACTCAGTCACAAGCAAAAGTGTTTTTAATGTAAACTCTGAATCACTAAGTAATAGTTAATGGAGCTGTCAAATAAAGGTAGTGGATAATTAATAACGACAACAATAATAACTTTATATAGCACCTTTAAAAACAGAGTTTACAAAGTGCAGACAAAGCAACACAACAACAGAAAACTCAACAGTGAGGTCCAAGACAAAATAAACAACTGACAAAACAGAACAATAGATCAAACAATGAAAGCGAACCTCTTCCCTCTCTCCTCTCCTCAGTTATCCTGAACATGTCGACATACTTGCACCCTGCACCCGGCGTGGAGGGCAGAACGGTGGCTCTGGCCATCAAGGGCACAAATCTCTACCTGAGTTGCCGCAAAGATGGCGCCGAGCCAACTCTGCATCTGGAGGTAAAGCTCGTGACTCGTCACGCGATTCTCACCACACGCTTTGTAGCGCTATGAAAGGGTGATGCAGCGACCCGTTACGCAGACCCTGACCTTTACCTCTTCACACCCTCAGGCGGTGGAGAACAAGAGTCTGTTGAGCGGATTGGGCACGAGCATCAGCGTGGACAGCGACCTGGTGAGATTCCTCTTCTACAGACAGGACACCGGGGTGAACATCAGCACCCTCATGTCCGTCGCCTACCAGAACTGGTACATCAGCACGGCGCAGCAGGACAACAAGCCGCTGGCAATGTGCCTGGAGTCCGCCACGCGCTCCCGAACCTTCAGCATCCGACAGGAGGTTGAACGTCAGAGTTAAACACCTGCCAAAGACGCCCAAAGTGGAATGTGGATCTGCATCTGGGGGTCAAGTTTGACCCTCTGAAGAAGACGTTATTTTGGGGGTATGGAACAGAGCGTAATAATATTCTGCACTTCAGCTATTTAGATTCAGAACAGCAACAAAGACACGATACGGTTGTCTGGTAAAAGGTTGCGAGTATTCCAGTGCTTCTATTTACTGTATGTACCAAGTACAGGAAGTGAAATGCTTCGTGTACTGACTTAAGTCAAGTTTCACCAGAAGATGGCATCATTGTGCTTCTCTGGTGAACACCCTGTGTATTTATTGTGCTGAGTGACGTGACACACTGTTGATGCTTTTATCTATTCATGTATTTGTCTATTTATGCACCATTTTAATATACATGTAGATATTTATTTGGAAATCTGCGTCCTAACAAGTATTTAAATGATGTGCAGTGAAATATTGAATAAAGCCTTGTAACTTATTTGGATTTGTGTCTTGTATTTGTTCACTGAAATGATAAGGGACTTCACAATAAACATCAGCTGTCGCCCATTTTCTAGAGACAGTTATTCTGATCAGGTTATGAGCTGCAGTTCTGTCCATCTAATATTTCTACAGAACACAGAGACCCAGTGACCAACCAGTGTTACCATGTTCCTACGGCTGAATACTGTCAGTACACTTCTGAGGTACTTTTACTTCACTTGAGTATTTTCATTCTAAAAGAGTCCTCTGACTTTTGATACTTTGAAGTCGAGTTTTCTGATAATATTATGGTCTTTATGGTCTGTCAGGGTTTTTTATTTGATCGTCTATATCCTATTTTATTTTGAAGTTCACTGGTCATGTGTCATGTTGAGTTCTACTTCCTGTTTTTGTGAGTTTCTCCACCTCTTTAGATTGTCCTGATCAGTGTCACCTGTCATTATTGTTGAGTGTTTTTAAACAGAGACGACTTTTATTTCTGTAAACAACCTAAATACTTGTAACAGATGTTTCCCTCATTAAACGCTCATGCATTGTTGGAGTATATGTATTTATCTTTGTATACTTTAGGACTTGTCAGTGGTGGAGAGTAACAAGTACATTTACTCAAGTACTGTCCTTATACAATTTTGACTTTACTTTATACTTCTACACTTTACTACAATTCAGAGGCAAATATTATAATTTTACATTTTATTTTATAACTTTAATCTGAATCTAAAAAGTAACGAATGACAGAAAATATGATCAACAAATACATTTGGATGCATTTTTGATGGAGTCGCTGTAAACATGTGAGGAATGAAGAATTGTGCAACTTGTTTATTTGCACAACATGTTTCCTGTTACAGCGGCTGACAAACATAATATGCAGTAAAACTGGTTTAGTGTCAGTGAGCCTGTTGAAATGTTCAGTCCTCAACACAACAATCTTCTCCTTGTTTGTGCTATTTTATGATCAGTTCTGTTCTTTATTTAGTGAAACAAAAAGAAGACTTTATTTTTGGATTCAACTTTGAAACAACAAATGCTTTTGTAAGGATTTTATATTTTTCTGAATCAAGAGTAAAATATTTACCTCAGAAAGACCTCATGACACCATCTGCTGGTGACTAAAGGACAGAACAGCATTTCCTCCTAATAACTACACCTGTCACACAGGTTAGTGGAACAGAAAGAAGATTGTGACATTGTTGAACAGAGCTGAGACGCCATTACAGGGCGTGAGATCTCTGCTGGAAAACACACGTTTGGAGTATTTGAACCAGTGAAGAGACGGAACAGTAACCTGGTGAGTCTTGTTGTTGAAAGATAATTTAGATACCAAGACAAATGGCTGAAAGAGCTCTTTTTGGAAGTTACCTGAACTGCCATGTTTGTTCAGAGACGTTCAGAGATCCTGTGTCTCTGAGCTGCAACCACAGCTTCTGTTCAAGCTGCCTGCAACTATTCTGGAAACAAGCTGAAAACAAAAACTGTCCCATTTGTAAAAGAAAATCCTCAAAAGACAATCCTGTGAACTTTGCACTGAAGGAACTGGCTGACTCGTTTGCTGAGAGACAGAAAACTGGATCACCTGAGACAGAAAAAGGAGAGAAGAAGGTGGAGGTGGTGTGTAGTAAACATGGAGAAGAGACTCAACAGTTCTGTGAGGATGAAGAGAGAGTTGTGTGTTCTGTCTGTGAGTTTTCTCTCCACCAGAGTCACAAGTTGGTTCCTATAGAACAAGCAGTCAGTGACCTGAAGGACCAGCTGAGATCTGACTTAGAGTCTCTGCAGGACAAGAGGGACAAACACAAACAAGTGGAGGAAACATACAATGAAATGATTCAACTCTCCAAGAAGCAGCTGTTGTCCACAGAGAGGCAGATCAGAGCAGAGTTCAACAAGCTCCACCAGGTCCTGAAAGAGGAAGAGGAGTCCAGACTGGCAGCTGTGAGGGAGGAAGAGGAGCAGAAGGGGAAGACTATCAGCAGAGAGATGAAGATGATTCAGGAGCAGATCTCCTCTCTGTCAGACAGCATCTCTGCTGTTGAAGAAGACCTGCAGAAACACAACGTGTCATTCCTCAGCAGTTATAAAGCCACTCAGACCAGAGCCAGAGTCCAGAGCTCACTGTCAGATCCACAGCTGGTCTCAGGAGCGCTGATAGATGTGGCCAAACACCTGGGCAACCTGTCCTTCAGAGTCTGGGAGAAGATGAAGGACAAGGTCCACTTCAGTCCTGTCATTCTGGACCCAAACACTGCAAACCGCTGGCTCTCTCTGTCTGATGATCTGACCAGTGTGAGATATGGAGACACAAACCAGAAGCTTCCTCACAATCCAGAGAGAAACACTAACTATGCCACTGTTCTGGGCTCTGAGGGCTTCAGCTCAGGGAAACACAGCTGGGAGGTGGAGGTGGGAGACCATCCTGTCTGGAATGTAGGTTTGGCTAAAGAGTCAGTTGACAGGAAGGGAAAGATAGATGCTTTACCAGAATATGGATTCTGGTGTTTAACTCATCGTAGTGGAAAATACACTGATGTTTTTGGTCAGACTGTCAGAGTGAAGAAGAGTCTCCAGAGGATCAGAGTCCAGCTGGACTATGACATGGGGGACGTGTCCTTCTACGACCCTGAAGACATGACTCACATCTACACTCACAGAGACACTTTCACTGAGAAACTCTTCCCATATTTCAATATTGGAAAGTCTGGTGATGCTAAAACTGCTGACATCAAAATGTGTGAAACTGATATTTCTCTGTGATGTTCAGACATGTTGGTGTTTGTTCAGACTTTACTCTGACTTCACTGTGAGTCAACATCTCATTGATAGAATCAATACAATCAATAGTTATGACAGAAAATCTACATCTACTCAACACATGAGTTGCATTACATCATCAGGTGATAAACCTACAGGTTCAACTAAAGGATGATTTTAAATCACTTTTTGATGAAACTGGTTTTCATCATCTTGTGTTGAATCAGAACACAATGTAACATTTAGTGAATCCACTGAACCAAACACTTTGTTTCCAGTTGTGTGTTTCTTTAACTTTGATCTTCATCAGACATCAGTTTTACTTTATTAGATTTCTGGTTCTTCTGTTGAGTTATTTCAGCTTTGATGTTATAATTTCAGTGTTTTACACTTTACACTCAGAGTCTCAGAGGTTCAGTGAATCAAAACACATTCTGACTCTGATTGATGATCTTTTATGATTGAAATTGTTTTTCTTAACTGTCTCTACTGTCGTTAACTACTCAACACAGAAATCATTGTTTTAATCTGAAATTCATTTTTGGAAGTTAATAAATTAAAGATGTAAGGATCTGTAGTTGTGTAAAAATGTGTTAAAAATAAAAACGTTTAAGAGAAAAGCTGTTAATTCAGATTATAAACAGTGTTTTTTGACATTTTATATTTTTCTGTTATTTTAGTTTTGGATACTTTGTTATATTTGTTGGAAACATCAGTTTTAATTGTTTTTTATGTTTAGAAGAGATAAAGAGTGTAAATATAAAGTCTAAAATATATAAAATTATAAACCAGGTGAACATTATGGATCATAATAATATAAATGGGTTTTGATTCAGTTTGTAATTCTTTCAATGCTTCTTCATTCTGTTTTTGATGATTTTTGTAGTTTTTACATGATCAGTAACATGAACGATGAATTAAAATGTTTGTGATCAACATAAAGGAACTTTAGTTTAAACCGTCTTGTTTCATTGAATCAACTATATCTTTATGAATGTACATCAGATGGATGCTGCTTCATGACGTGTAACTAAATCACCAACAGGTTTTATTCACAATGTTCTGCATGAAGTTGTTTCAAGTTTTTTACAAACATCTGTGAAATATTCATGTGACAAATTACAAAGAATACAAATAATTAAAAACAATTAATCAACCAGATCATAACAAAAGACAATATTTAAATAAATCTTAAAAAGTTAAATAATAATAATACTTTCCAACAATCTCCTCGAGGAACGAGTCGCTTTTAGACTTTGTGTTTGTTAAAAACTCAAAGAAGCAGAATGATTGTGGTTGTTGATCGTCTTCGTCATGTGAAGTTGTAACAGTGTGTTGATGCTCACGTCTGTTATAGAAGCCTCACTGAAGAGAGGGAGCACTGAGGGTTGGACACACACAACACACTGTTTAAGAAACGCTTTCACTCTTACATTTCATTCATTCTGTCACCTGCTGAATGCACTTCTCAGGGACAACACGCTCACATGTGCTCAATGTCATCAACATGATAGAATGTGCAGCATGTGCACAGGATGTGACGGCACGGACACATTCTACTTCCTGTAAACGTCACAAGATGGAGACAAAGTCCATGTTGTTCTTTGCTGCACAGGTTGATCAATAGCAGCACCTCTTAGCACTTTCTGATGGATTCTTCTTTTCACACAGATCCTTCACAGAAACCCCGTTGTGTTTGTCTGACGTCCTGTTTGTCCAGAGTAGCTCACAAATCCATCACTGCTGTGGCTCTTGATGTTGTTGCTGCTTCATCAGCCACCAAGTCAGTCAAATCCTCTCAGAGACGTTATTCAGATGAGATTATATCTCAGACATGAGTCTTTTCAGCTCTTTAGAGGCCCACGTTTATTTTGTGCTGCTGTACCGTCATCATCAAAACTCTCTTGTACAAGATACAGATCAACATGTGGTGGAATGCTCCCCAGAGAATGAAGAATCGGGTGGAGGGTTGTGAAAGCAGCCCTCAGGCTGGCTCCTCCCACAACCAATTCCTAATCAGTGCCAGCATATGGCAGCCACAGGTTGGCATGACCTTATCGCTTTTTGTTCCTTGTCCTCGTCATGTGGCTGCTCGTAGTGGTTTTTGTATGAAAGAAACCTAAGATAATACTTTAATGATCCCAGTGGGGGAAATTCACAAGTCATCTACCAGAATGTTAAGCAGTTATAAAGTAATTAAAATGATTTCAAATTAAACACATTAATGCATCAATAATTATAATCCAATAATGTATTGAATAGTACTCTGCAATATACCATTCACGTACCAATCATGCATGACTTCATAACTTTCACTTTTTAGTCATTTATATTCCTAATACTTTTGCACTTTTCTTTTCTATTCAGGACATATTATTCACCTCCAGAGTCATGTAAGGACAGGAAACAATTGCAGGCCTGTAGGCAAACTTCCATGTGCACCTGTGCAATTTGTACGCCCCTTTCTTTGTTTACATTCTCTGCTCCAATCAGCGCTGGGGTTTAGCGCATGCGCGAGATTTCAAATCGTCCTATCAGAGAAGAGGAGGCGTTCACACCCGGCAATTTCAAAACCGATGTTACGAAGCTAACGTTACTTTAACTTGTCCATAAACCACCAAAACAACAACTCAAACCAGCCATTTGTCATAAATTAATTTGGTCAAGAAGAGGAAACTGAAGTTTGATAGACATGGAAGAAGAAGAAGAGACCGTATCGATACTTTCCAGAAAAGGTTAGCGAGTGAATGAAAGCTAAATAAGTCGATAACGTTAGCTATGAGCTAACGCTAGCTATCAGTTAGCTAGCGAACTTTACGTCTACCGTTAAATAAATTAAGCTGTACTGTCTAAGAATATTGACGGTATTGCGTGAAACATTAACATAAGCTAGCAGTAACGTTATGGGCTTATTCTAATGCTGCACCTTTATAATGTTACAAACAATGATGCAGTATTTTCATTGGTCCCTTTAATCACGTGACTTTGTGAATAAGTATTATAGGTATGGGTGGTCCAGGTATGGATTTATGCCTAAAATAAAGTGAGCATTTCAAAATAATTTCACATCTAGAAAAAACAATTGAGTAGGCTTCTCACCCAAGTAAATAACAGCGCTGGATCAGAGTTATATTTAGTGTTTATTGGAGAAAGTAAATGTTAAATTACATGTATGCAACACGACTGCAAAAAGTTATTTATGTATCATAGCTCATTCTGCCTATTGTTATTTATTAATAGTTTATCAACTAAAAAAAATCACATTTAAAATAAATAAATAATATCCTCTCTCTATTAAGTCCTCTCCAAATGCCGGATGCATGTCTCACTCATCCACAGCCAGATGGCAGCACCTGTCTACACGGTTATTCACATACTTGAAAAGAATCATCTCTATTCTGTTCATCACAGTTTCATCACAAGCTTTACTTGCTTTTTTCTGTCCATTGCATCCAATAAGAGGAACTGATCTGTAGTTCAGTGTGCTGGCTGTAATAAATATACTGTATTTGTTTATATTGTGAATGTTTTATTTGTTGGTGAGTTAACCTAAAGAGAGCTCCCAAAACTTGTAGTAGAGTTCTGCATCTGCAATGAATGTGTACGCAGACACATTTATGATGCGCTAAAGCATGTGGCTGGATAGTAGTTAATTATTTCCAAACCCTAAGCATGAAAGTATAATGGAAAGTCACCTGTGCTGAATTCCTGTGTGATTATCTGTCACAGAGCTGCGTAAGCAGAAGCTGATGGAATACTTGGCAGGAAAAGGAAAGCTGAAACAGCCCAACCCAAAGTAAGAAAAACAACCGCACAACAATGCGTCCATCAAATGCTGTTGTTAAGACACCTAGGGTAATAAATAATCTCAATTTGACTCCTCAGACCATACCTCCGTGACGACAGTCAGGTTAAGAAGCGTCTGACAACTTCACTAAAGGTGGGTGTGCCTTGTGAACAGGTGAATGTTCGTGTGTGAGAGAGTGTGTATTTAGCTCGTCAGATCTCACACCAAATAGTTTTTATCTTACTTGTTTTTTTCCTATTTATGTTTTTGTTATTACAGGTTGTTAAGGGAAAAGAGAACAAGGCTCCAGCTGACAGATTCACACATGAACGCGCAAAAATTAAAACTCTGGCTGCTCAATCAACCAAACCCCCTGCTGCCAGAGGAGCGTTCGGTGACTCAAACAAAGTGAATGTAAAAGCCAACATTCTGACTGGACGGCAGAATACCAGTCGTCCATCTGCAACCAGTGGCCCGGCACAGCCAAAACTGAATCAAAACCCTGTGCTGACAAGAAGGGCTGCGGGTCTGTCCTCAATATCCAACACGAATGCAGCAAGCCATCTCAAAAAGCAACCAAACACAGGAATCCCCTCTTCAGGCAGAGCCTCTTCAAATGCACCTCGTACAGGCGTAACACAGTCACACAGCAGATTCAGCAGTAGCTCAAAGGCCACCTGGTCATGTCCAGTGACGACAGTCAGTGTCAGGGTGAGTCTCGGCCCCATGGTCAAAACAAAAACGGGACTAACTCCTGCAGTGACCCGTCCCAGAAACAGTCAAAGCCAGAACGTAACACACACCTCTGATCCCACCACCTCTGCCGCTACCACTGGAGCTAAACAGGTGCAATCCAGCACCGTGTCACCAGTTTCTGTTTCCCAGAAGTCGGCCATGGGTCAGAGGAAACCATTACCTACCAACCGCGAGAGACCAAGAGCTGTGATTAAAGCTCAAAATCAGAGCAAGTCTAACTCTCAACCACTTTTGGGTAAAAATTCTCAGCCATCTTCTAAGATTCCATTATCAAGTGGACTGAAATCCACAGCAGGACCTTTTAAGCCACAGGGCAGAGCAGCTGGTCAGCCCACAGACCGGCTCACAAAGCAGACATCTGAAGGTGCGGGGCAGAAGAATGGCCAACCGCGCAAAGTTGCCTCCCGAACGTCCTCTGGGCCGGCGAGCAGGTGCGCTTCCAGAGCGGTCAGCGGGGTTATGCGAGCTGCTGTGGCCGAGCTGGGAGGGAAAACCAAGACACGCGAAGAGACTGGTGGCAAAAAGGGACGCGCTTCAGCAAATGCCCCTCCACCACAAACGGGTACAAAGAGAACAAGTGCTCCGGTGACGTGCCAGACAGTGCCACGGCCGGGCAGGACCATCAGCCACACCGGGCAGGCCACAAACACGAAGACACCCAAGGTCCCAGTCAGGGTCTTTCCCCAGACCGAGGGAAAGAAAGTGACCGCTGCCCAGGAGGAAAGAATGTAAGTAGAAGAGCTGCAACACCTCAGACCTGTCTATGTGACTCACAAAGAGAGTTACCTTTAGGGCTGGGTGATAATTCAATATTTCTATTTTTATTGATTTTAATATTTAATTTCTGAGCAAGCGATCATTAGGAATGGTGCCGCCCTTGTTGGCATATTGTATTTGGGTTGCGTTTGGTAACTGGTGATGACTGAAGCCATTCTGCTGGAGCAATACTAGAGTATTCTCTTACTGATGAGTTTAGCTTGTACACTATATAACACGGGGCATTGTTAGACTTTCACTATATCTCTACCTGCGTTTTTGGAACCAAAAGAATGATTTTTTTAGGTTAAAACATAGGTTATGATTTAGAGCAAGAACCGTCTCGTCAAAGAAGAAGAAGACATCTGACCGAGCATTCAATGCCAAGTTTCGATGCTTGGCGTTTTTTGACAAAAGAAAGGGTGACGACTGAGAGTGAAATGTTCCCGGAACAAATCGCGTTGTCTGATTCGATCGCTGTGAACAAACTGCCGTCGTGGTTCAAAGCCAACCTGATTGACAGTGATTACATGTGTGTGGGTGGACAGGGACTGGTTTCCATCGCATTTTACACCCAGGCCAGCAGCGCTGTAACTGCCACGTTGTCAAATGACTAACAGGATAGGCTGGCTGTCGAACATACCTCAATTGGATGGCTTTATTTAGCAATGCAGGGAACATGTTCTGTGTATTTACAGGACGTGAATCTCGTCTCACACTTCTATGTTATTTTGTTTGTTAAATAAATAGTTAGACACGAGACTCTGAAGTGCCAGCAAAAAGATGGTTTTCCTAAAAGGTTGGTCTGTCAGGAGTTGTTTGTCCAGAGTCAAATGTTAAAGGTATCAACCCGTTTGTCCTGGGACCTCAGTCATTCCACTTCCTCTACCCTTTGTGTCTCTCTGCTGTGCTTTTAATGGAGCCCTCTGCTCTATTGTTTGGTGTCAAGGAGAAAACTACAGGAGTGGCGGGAGGCCAAGGGTATTTCCTACAAGCGTCCCCCGATGCCGGTGCAACCTCAGGTCCGGCGTACTGTGGCCGTGCTCCAGCCTTTCTGGGGAGCCATGAACGAGGAAGACGAGGCCCACTCCCTCATCTGTGCCGTGGACCGGTCCCTGGCTGAATGCATCAAATTGCTGGGAGAGGTACATGCTGTTGAGGGAGGAATCTCTGGCTTCCTTGGCCTTTTTATTCAGACGTTACTGGAAGTTATGTGGCGGACATTGTCTGATGGGATCTGTTATACAGGCAGCTGAAATGTGAGAATCGTTGACATTTGCACACTTTTACACTCCAGGAAGTTTGTGTAGATAATGAAAACCGAGAGCTTCTGCTCGATGTTAACACACAACCAGCTCGTTGGTTGAAGCACACTGATGCCGTTTCTCTCCCTGTGTGAGTTGTGACTCGAGCCTTCCTCGCTCCCTCAGGGTTGCCCTCCAGACCGGGTGAGGGAGGTTCTCTACCGGCTGCCAGCGGTGTCCAAGAAGTTTGCCAAATACTGGATCTGTCAGGCCCGCCTGATGGAACGAGAGGGCCGCCTGGATGTGCTGCCCATGTTTGAAGAGGCTGTTGGGGTCGTGCTGGAGGCGAGTCATCCATGTTTTTCACACGTTGTGAAAAATGACGTGGCTGTTAACAATCATCGGCCACACTTCATCTCCTCTCTCTTATCACAATCAGTGCTTCAGGCAGTATTGCGTTTCCATATCCGTTAGTGAGATGAGAATCATCACTGAATCACGCAGTTGGGTTGTTTTGTCTAGAACCAGTTCTCATTATAATTTCCTGAAACTGATATTGTGACGTTTGGAAATATGACGATGGAGGTTTGTCAGCTGACAGTCAACCACAGAGCGGTTAACAGTTGATGCAGTATCACAGATGCAGTATTTTGGTGTGTGTATGTATGTATATATATATATATATATATATGTATATATGTATATATACATATATATAAATAAACCTCCTTGGTGGAGGTAATCATCTCTCAGATGTTAGAAGATCTGTAATATTCTTTCACTCTGCAATAGTAAATATCCGGCGTACGTGTAGACTTTATTGTTTAAGAAGAAAAAAACCGTCGCCATTGCAGTTGAGTCAGCCTTGGACAACGCATGGTTTAACATTTTGAACATGGCGCAATCACAGCGCCGTGATGCAATCCCTGCCAGAGGTGAAATCAGTTTTCAGCAGATGCCTATCACGTGATCTCCTGTGACATCCTAAAGTCTTCTACGATGTTTAACAATAAGGGAGACGCTTACACGACTGCTGCGCTCACCATCTACCTTCAAATGCTCCGAGCCCAAGCAGTCAGCATCTTAATGCGTCTGTTGGAACAAGTTTTAATGTAGAAAATGAACATGAATCCATCCCTCACTGCATAGTTCATGTTGATAACATGAATCCATCCCTGACTGTGATCAGAATCGACGGTTTATGTGGTTTCGTAGTCGCGAGTTAATCTTTCCTTCTCTGTGCTTCTCTTTGATCGCAGCCGGTGGACGAGCTGCGCTCCGTGGTGTTTGAGATTCTGAAGAAAAGGGACGAGATCCGAGGTAGTTCAGCCTGCTTGGCCTCGTTTGACTCATTTCAATGAACGCTGGTTAACATGGCCTCATTGTTTTTGCCTTATGCTATGTTCTTATCGTAGTCCTCTACGTGCCATGAGTTCTACGCCACCCTGAGTGAATGTTTTTAGATTCTCTTAATTTTCTGTTTGCATGTCTGGATACAGATGTTAGTGTCTTATGCCGACACATCTGGGAGAAAGTTCTATTGAATGTATTTAGTTTCATGATGGTCCTTAGTCCTGCATTAATTCATCACAAACATGTTCTGTTATCACACATGCCTACATTTTAAGCACACAAACCATTACCTCATAATTTACAGTCGTGCAAGATTTTATTGAGGAAGCTCAAACATCTTCAATTAAAGGAGGTTCAGGGATAAGCCCCTCCCCTCCCCCCGAGACACAAATCATTATAACTTTAATTCTGTGGAGTTTTCAGTGAAACGCTGTAAAAGCTAGCTGTGTGCTGCCGTGATGGAAACACAGAAACGTTTGGGTACTGGCTGGTGAACATAGTAGAGCGTTAAGCAGATAAAGAGTTAACGAAGAGTGTGCCACTGTTTGCTCACACCAATGACACGTTTTGAGATCTGTCCATGTTCACAGCTTGTTGGTCAATAAATTCATTGTTTTCAGCTTTAAGGATCCAATGATTTTGTAATTTCACCAGTCAACTCAAAATAAAATCTAAATTTGTGCAAATGATAAGGTTTTAAAGAAAAACATTTAACTTAGATTTTCTTGTTTTTGTCAGCATCTGCAGAAAGTGAGAGAGAGGAGGACCAAATAGCAGCATGTGAAGTCACCGCAGAGAGTGTCACCAACCCAATGATGACTCCTAAACCTGTCGGAGCTCTCATCTGTGGAGAGAGAGGACACTCGTCTGTAGTCAAGTACAAGATCACGGCAACCCCGGGGTACGTTTGAGTCGTTTCCACAACTTCCAGGAACGCACACACGGTTTCATGTTTCTCATGCTGGCCGGTTCGTTTTAAGGGTTGAGTGGAGTTGTGCACATCTGTTGGATATCCAGAGCTGAAGAAAAACTTGGATCAACCTGTGCACAGCATGCACGATCAGCCAAAAACTCTTTTTCTCTCTCTTTGTTTTTACAAACGAGCTTAAACAGAAGCTCTGCCGTCTGTTTTTCTTGGATTTGTTTTTTTAAATTCGATATATGTTTTTAAGAGTATACTGTCGATAAGAGTAGCTCCTAGTTGTAATAAAATCCTAAACATAACTCTCCCTACCGTGCCATCATTTTCCTTCTGAAAGAGGCAGTGACACACACTCGTCTTTCTACGGATATTCGTGGGGTAAAGAAACACGAGGCACAGTCACTAGAGTGAGTGATCTGCAGACCTTTTGAACTGGCTGCGTCATAATAAAGTATTTCTCGGAGGCTGGATAAAAGTTGGAAATGATGACGCAAATTATTTTCTTTTCCCTTCAGCGGCCATCCAGGCCAGCAGACGGCGGTGCGGCGGGTCAACGGCCAGGAGGTCCGCTTCTTCACTCCGGTCAGACGCTCGGTGCGGATCGAGAGATCCTCGCTCCGATACCCGGCGGCCCTCCGGGACCACGACCTCTGCGTGGCCTCCTACAGTGACCTGATCTCCAAGGAGGAGGCCGTGAGCGGCGAGGAGCAGAAGGGCGGGGAAAGGAGCCCGCCTGCTGACAACACACCGATGTACGTCTACAGACAGAACGAAGCGCTTCAAGACAAAGTGTTCGTCCAGCTGGTCTACGACGAAGCCGTTTAGCCTCGTGTGGTTACTTCCTCTCCGCCCCTCTGCAGTCTGACACGAAATCCAGATGTTCAGCACGTATCCCTGTTTACATGGCAGGAAGAAAAAAGTCAAACTAATGTGCATGCTTGGGTGAGATTTCACTGAACAGAAGGCGTTTTATCTTGATAAATATAGGACCCGGCAAAAGGGATTTCTCACTCGCTCATGAAGAAGTTATTTGTTTTATCATTTTATGCTCATTGTTTATTCAAATAACGTGTTGTACATAGTAATATGAATTAAAGGTTTGTTTTTGTAAACCTGTATATCTTGTGCTTCTTTATCTTTAGCATATGGATTCTCATACACAACAGCTACTATCACACAGACACCCGTGATCAAGAAAACATCATATTATATTATTTAAAGTGGTAGCCAACTGAAACCGAGTATGACGCCATGAAATGTAATTGAAAGGGTTTCGGCACGCCTATAACTGAGAAGTAGTGGTGCAGTGAATTTAATCCAAAAGTGAGAGAACTTTTCACGGTAAACGGTAACCAAAGGCTTCATTATTTAGAACAAAACACAATGTGGTGAAGCACGAGGCTCCATTGACTCAATGAGCTTTGGCGCCATATTTATAAATACTTTGACCTGTGAAGGCTGATCGGAGCCGATCAGATGACTCATTGATTCTGAAATTAAACGACTACACTGCTAATTTGTCTGCCTTCTCAACTCTTCTTCAATTGTCTCTTTGAAAGACACTGCTGGACTCGAACACACTCTGGAGCTTTCTTTCGCCGCCCTTGTTAGATTAATATCAAGACTATTTTCACCTGTAGAACGACATTCGTAACCGGCCAAAAATGTTCTCAATGGTTCACCGTTAACCTCCCCTGTCCCGATAGGCCGCAGCCTCCTGCTAAAGGGAAATGACTCAGAGAGTTGGTGTCCAGGGTGGGACGGGTGAGGCACAATCTTCCCCTGGTGCAGTGTATGTCCTGGAAGGAGAGGGCAGATTGCAGCCAATCACCAATGATACGCTGCAGTCTGTCCTCTCCACAGCTGCAATATTTTATCAGTCCAATTTTTTAAAATCTGGCATTCACGACCTATATTTCTGGAACAATATCCTGGAATCATATACATATTTGACCAGTCTGACAAATGAACTCTGCAAACGTCGATCCACCTCCAGACCAGTTCAGCATTCAGGTCCTCTTCCCCTGTCGGCCACTAGAGGGGAACGTTTCTCAAAGGGCTCCTGTGTTTTGGAGAGCTGCTGTGGTCCTAGTGAGTGATGTAACACACATTTCATCATGCCTGTGTGTGTGTGTGTGTGTGTGTGTGCGCGCGCGCGCCATTCCCGTATTGACAATTGTGTCAGCACAGTTCAACTTTGGTTCAAGTCATTCTTCAGCATTTCTTTTCAACAGCTGAGTGCAATATATAAACAATATACCTACGGTACTTATACACAGCCCCAGTTTGGCAATTTGTTTGTGATGATTTGATTACTTTCTGATGTATCTGGAAATGTGAATCACTAAATCCTAATTTAAATTGTGAGGGGTGTTAAGACGGCTCCTGAATTAAAAAACAAAACCTTTGAAGCTTGTAACCGTGTGTGAAAATCGAATATTCTGCTGTTTAAATTGATATCATTATGACATATTTCTAAATAAATGAGTGTCATCAGATAACCATGAACTAGAAATTATACAGTAAACATGGGACAGGTGGTGTGTCAGTCAGAAATCAATCATCTGACTTCACCGCTTTGGATTTGAGCAAATTCAGGGGGCTGAGCATCTGGGGTTAGAAACAGATGTTGTAAACAAACTCTAAAGTTGGAAGAATAAATACACCCCCCCCCCCCCCCCCCCCATCATCACACATGTCTCTACGCGCTTCACTGGCTGTCAAGGATGGAGCAAATCCAATAAAAGTTGCAGCTGCATGAGTGAATGAGTGATGACTCGCCTGAGACGGCCCTGTGTGTCCTCATTGAAAAGATCAAGGGTCTGTTGGACAAGAATGCATGTGTTGGTGCTATCTTTTTAGATCTCAAGAGAGCTTTCGACACTGCTCACCAAATCCTACTGTCCAGGTTAACCCATTTCAACTTTTCCACCCATGCTCTGAACTGGTTCAAATCATACTTATCCAACAGAAAACAATCTGTTACTGTAGATGGTGCTAGGTGTCCCTGTCTTGAATGTCCTGTCGGTGTTCCTCAAGGATCGGTCCTTGGGCCGCTTTTATTTTCCCTGTTTATTAACACACTACCCAACTCCTGTCAGAATATACATACACAGATGTACGCGGATGATGCTGTAATCTTTACATCAGCCATACATTTAGTGTACTGTCTGACCAGCTGCTCACTCACGTGCACAGCAACACTCAAACCCATAGAATCTCTGTATAAGAGAGCACTCAAAGTCGTAGACAAGAAACCGCGAACCCATCATCAATGCCACATCCTGAAGAAACATACGTTTTTATGTTTTAACAACCTTATCAGCCTTAAAGAAGCCAGCATCATTTACAAAGTCCTAAATGGTCCTCCGCTGAACGAGTACATCAAACAGAGACCTGTCTGCGGCCCTGCGACGAGAGTCACCAGAGCCTCCGACAGAGGCGACTGTGTCATCCCACACAGGCGCACCGCTTTGGTCAGACGGTTCTGTCAAAGGCGGCGCCCTCTGGTACACTTTACCATCCTCTGTTAGGGAGTGCCCAAACATCAGCACTTTTAAAAAGCACATGAAGGGATGGCTGTTGTCCACCCAAACTTGTGCACATAGATAGTTTGACCTGGGTTAGCAGTATTAGTGTCATGGATATGTGATGTACTAATGTTATATGAATGAATGAAACCTTAAATGTGCAAATTAAGTAAATGAAGTAAGTTTATTTTATATATATATATATATATATATATATATATATGCGATTCCTTTTTTATCCATTGTTAACTTTTTATTATCGAACTATTGTGTATTGTCAGCTACAGACTGTAATTGATTTTAGTTTATTACTATTGCACTTTGGCATGACCTTTTCCTTTAGGACACTCAGGCTGTACATTCTGGCAGGGGGACAGACAATGGAAATCAGCCTTACGGCTGTAATTGGGGCATTTACATTTTAATTTAAAGTGTTCATCAATGTGCATTGTCCCTCTCGAACAAATAAAACTGAACTAAACTCAAGTATTACTATTTAAATAAATACTATATGAATTTGAAAATCTAAATTTAAACGTGACCCTGACAGCAGCTTTTGAGCTTCAGCAATTCCTCTGATCCATTTCTTTACTTCCTATTTGAACACATAGCATTCAGCCAGGTGACGCTACAACGAGGTGTTTGATTGGTTTACATTATAGTGCTTATGATCCGCTTATATTATCAAAAATGCATTTAGTTTATCTGTAAAAAACCTGCTCTGTCGCTGATGATCGGACATTTGAAAACCAAAGCAGATAGGAGCCTTCATCCCGCCACCTAGTGCTGCACATGGTGGGCATCTAAAGGGGCCCACAGCTGTTTCTGTGCCCCGGGCCCCCTTTTGTGTTAATCCGGCCTGTTGAATATCTGGAAGCTGAGGGATAAGGAGGTGGAAGGTAAAATTAGACTGCAGTTAAGAAAAAACACAAGAAACGGGAAATTCAAATAAACCGCAGTTATTATTAGAAAAACAAGGAGTTTTTCTCTCTGCGTCTTCATGGAAAAATAGCCGATTCAGCTGAGTTTGAGTATTTCACCACACGCCAGTTGCTGAGTAATGTCACGTCTAGTTTCTGTAATTTGAATTCGTCGAACTTTATTTTACCTCTTGGAATAGTGTCCTTCCATGACTTGCGTGTTTTCGGTCCATCCCATCCGGTCGCGTCCTGCTGTCACACGTTTTAAATATGCAGGAAGCGCATTGCGTAAGTGCGCGTTTGCGGCTATTTAAAAGGTTTCCTCCGCTGTTTTCTCTCCGAACCACAAGGCTCTGACTCTACAAGACTCCTCACTTCACTGCACTTCACCATCACTGAGGGTAAGCGACTCTTGATTTATTTCAAACATGCACACCAGCGTTGCAAATATCCAGGCACCTGGTTGTTACACCTCACCTTTTACTCTGCAGCGTGATAATAATTCTGCAGGTGTTTTTAGCATGAATCTACCTTGTTAATGCAGCAATGGGAAGCTCTAATTTATCTAATTTCATCGGTGTTCCTGCTGTTTTGCACCGACCGCCTGCTGCCAGGAATAGCCTGCAATATTACCTCGTCAGTGTTGATACAACGGGACTTTAACCTGTTGCCACTCTGCCAAGGTGGCACTGCAGCAGGAGAAGCGATCACCTTCCAACAGTTCAACTAAATAGCCGGTGGTGGAAGAATCTATTGCTTTAATCAGTCCTTCATTCAAAATGACAGATTATTATTGATTAACTTGGAAGTACTTGTACTTTACTAACTTGTACTTGTTTCCATTCTTATGACATTTTATACCACTACTCCACTACATTTCAGAAGGGAAATATTGCACTTTATTTACGTCACTACATTTATCTGACAGCTATCGTCACTCTAGTTAAGATGTTACAACATACGAAGAATTATTAAAAATACAGTGCTTTTCAAAAACAATTAGTCATAATTTAATCCGTGTCAGATATCACAGTGAAATGAAAAAAAAGAATTTGCGGTTTGGACTGTTTCTTGGAAAAAATCTGATATTTCCTTTTAATACACAGAAGCACAAACGGGGAGGATGACACGCAACTAGCTGACAGGAGAAGTTGATCAATCGATTAATCCGTCGTCTGACAAATCATTTTAATCGATAATAATAACTGTTTAAAAAATGTATTGGTTGTTGGTTCATTTTTTGAAGCAAAAATGACAAATGTTCTCATATGTGTTGTATCATTGAACATTTTGTTTCGTTCAGGTTTTGAACTGTTGGTCGAACAAAACAAGACATTTAAAGATGTTTCCATCGGTTCTGGAAGTACCAGATGGAATTGAACTGGAGATATTGTGTCTTATAAATAGTATTAACAGCAATCAAAGCTTCTAAATGTCATAGAGTCAAACATATTAAGCAGATGCACTTCGTTAAATGTAACCACTGCTGCATTTAGCTTTGACTCCGAGACAGGAATGTTATTTATTCATTTATTCACTGGCAAAAATTCAAATGCTAATTGTACAGTGGATACAATAAAAGGAGGCACTGCAGTTGGGGTGTAGTTATGGATTGCATCACTGAGTCAAAGGTCCAGCTGAAGAATCCTCAATATTTTCCAAGGGAGTAGCTTGAATTTTGAAGTTGAATTTTAAAACATATCTCTGCATGAAATTGGAATCCTGGCGAATCAGTTTACCAACATCTAATGCGATCCAGACATAATTAGACAGGAGATATTCTACAAATGGAGCAGCACGTATTGTTCCTGCTGCTGTGTGATGACACAATCTGCTGCATTATTCTATCGTTGCCAAGCAATCTATAACACGCGAGTCGATGGTGCGTAGGTGTGTAAAGAAGTCATCAGGACAGGAATATGCTGCAAAAATCATCCCTAGCTCTCCCTAAACACGCCAGTCGAGACCGATGGGAGTCGCACTGAGCAGAAACAGAAGCACATTCTCATGTCAAAATCAAACTTAACAACACGATCTGCTGAAACAAAGCTCTGCTCCCCTCAGCTGCAAGGGGATTGAAAAGCATTGCTCCACAGTGACCATTGAAGCTAACTTATTATTAAAGCTTTTTCTCTCCTTCCCCTCAGCCCAGAACGCCACTGAAGAGACAACATGGGCATTACCAATCATCTTCTGACCAGTAAAGAAGGGCAATTTGTGACAGTCCGACGAGACATCCACGGAACACTGAAGCTGTGCACCGTTCCGCGTCAAGGCGACGAAAATAACGGTACAACTATTTTATAACGATTGCAACTATTTCAAAACAACAGAATAACTGCAGAGTTACCAATGTAATGCCCCAATGATCTACCACACTCCATCTTGACAGGATTCAATTCATTTTAATCTGATTTTGAATGATTATGGATTAGTATGGCAGATGTTTTGACTCGCACACAGCAAATATTTTGTCCTGCTTCTGTCCTTAGATCTTCTGGTGCAGATACATACAGACGACGAAAATCAGTTTGCTTTCAGTTTCCAGCAACCAGACGGTCGCTATTTCCCAAAGGTGGTCAGGCAGTCTGGCAGTCAGTATACATTACAGGTAAATATAAACATGTAAATATATATTATATATTCATAATAATGTACATATTGGTGTATATATATATGTCCAAATCCATAAAAGACATAGAAAACAGAAATCCACTGGACACTGGTGAATTAAAGCATATGCATATTTCTTGTTTTTGGTGTGTTCACAGTTGGAGAAGATTGACCCAACCGATTTGACTAAAAATCATCGGTTTGAGAAGTTTGACATTAAAAGCAGTGAACATTACGGCCTGCGATCGGTGGTCGAGCCCAAACAATACCTCCACGCAACACCCCGCAAGCAAAATCGCGTCATCCAGATCAGTGAAAGAGATTCGGACTGCATTGCGGTCACAGATGTATGTATCAGCAATCAGGTATGTATTTCTCATTCTTACTGAAGTTGTTTTGTTTTGTTCTTTTTTGTTGTTTTTACATGATATATTACATCTGCTTTTCCATGTTGTGAACATGTTGCCCCAGAACATTTCGCTTCTCTTCTCTTCAGCTTTTGTCAGTCTGTAACAACGTCTGAACACATGATCTGTTCATCTTTATTTTAGCGGTATTTACTCGTTTTCCCAATGCGTGATGACAGATCCTGACCGTTCACCATGGTGACCATGTACGGTGGCATCACATGCCACTATCATGCCTCCTTTTACACATAGCACTGGCCCTTACCCTCCTCCTCTGCTTTGTTTGTTCAGCAGGTATCCTGAACCCGCTCAGCTTCCTCATAACTCCAGATTTCCCTGCTGGGGTAGATGTCTTCCTCTGGACCGAGTGGAGTTGCTTTTTTATTTTCATTTTGATCATTCTTGGGTTGCTATGTTTCTTCTTAAACTTAATTAATGGGATACTATTGCAATTAAGTATTAATGATCCAATGCCCTGATTGGCTGGCAGTAACGCTGACCCCGATTGACCAAAACTCGTTAACGAGCCTGATCGAGAGCCGTGAGTTTCATCACATCAAAAAGTCACTTAAACGGTTGAAGCGACTTCATGCTTTTCCAGCATTCCAATTGTGTTGCTGATGGTCAAAAAGAAAAGCTTTAGATGTGTATGTATATATATATATATATATATATATATATATATATATATATATATATATATATATATATATATATATATATATATATATATATATGTATATATATATATATATATATATATATGTGTATATATATATATATATATATATATATATATATATATATATATATATGTGTATATATACATATATATATATATGTATTTTATTTTGTAAGTCATTATACTAACGGTGTAACTGTAAATGTAAACACATCTTTTAATAAACTTGTATATCTTGATTGGTGTCCTGGTGTATTTGAAAGAGTGGTCGTGTCAGAACTCTTAGAGAAGTGGTCGGTGAGTACGGCAGCGCTGGAGAAAGTATTCAGATCCTTTACTCAGGTAAAAGTACTGTGGAAATGCTCCACTACAAGTAAACTAAAACCTTACTTAAGTATATGCATCAGCTAAATGTTCCTGTTCGTGTTTTACTAAAACATTGACCTACAACATAGACCACCTGTTTTCACCTTTGTGACAACACATTCCCAGCAAGAAGCTTTTAAAATAGTTTATTTAGCTGAAGAAGTAGGAGCGGTTTCTCAACCACCAAAGGAACACTTCATCCTTCAGTTTATCACAAATATTCAAATTTAAAATCACTAAATTTGGAGATACATGGTTTGGACATATACTGGACAAGAATGAATGATAAACTGGAATCTGAAGTAACTGTATGAAGTAAAAGTATAGAATTGCATGAAAAGGAAATACTCAAAGTACCTTGCATTTGTACTTAAGTACAGTAGTTGAGGAGATGTCCTCCATCACTGGAGTCACTCTCACTCTCTTCCCACGCACTGTCCGGATGTTTTGCTGTCGATTCAAACAGGCAATCTTAAAGTGACTCAATGTTTTCGTTGTATTGTTGTGGCGAAATGACGAGAAGAGACGGTCAACTGGAGTTGCAAACCAGCGGGAAGTGTTTTAATAAGATCAAGCCAACATCAACAAGTTCAGTATATTGAAACGACTCCCATGTACTGCTTTTCACAGATCACTCTTATAGTCAAAATTCACGCCCCCTTTTGCTACGTTCCACCAATCAAACAGTCTGTATCAGGACACATCTGGACTCTTAATTAGGGCATGTTCTTATTTTGTTCTGGGCACACAGAACACACAGAACACAGCTCCATGTACGGAAATGTTTTGGTACACTTGTGAGCTTGTGAGCCCACACTTGTGTTCAGTTCAATTCAAGTTCAACTGCCTCACCCTGTCAGCAGGTCTGATTCATAGACACCATATCCTCGTCTCTCTGTTTGTGTCTTTTATATGGCGTAACTGCTTGTGAGAGAGCTGAAAAGCGTTGGTGGTTGTTTGGCAGCGTTTGCATAAAAAACTAACTCCGTCTGTCACGCAAAGGTATCGGAAGTGCATGTTCACTAGGGGTGTAACGGTACGCGTATTCGTATTGAGCCGTTCGGTACGAGGCTCACGGTTAGGTACGCATGACGAACCAAATACGTTTGAAAAAAAATAAAAATAAAAATAAAAATTGAAAAACCTTTATTTAACCAGGTAGTCCCATTGAGATTAAAAATCTCTTTTGCAAGATGTAAGTAACAATACTACATAACATTAAGGAGCAGTTTTTGTTTTTTATGCTTATGTGTTGCTAAGAAGACACCCCAGAAGACGGGTCACTCAGGTATAGTTCCATTATTGTTCAAAGTCAAAGAATAACTTCATGATGTTAGTTGTAATGAATAAATATATTTTAAAATCAAGTACATTTCACTGGCATTTATAGTTTTCTACTGTACCGAAACGTACCGAACCATGGCTCCACTGTATCGTACCGAACCCAACCGTGGATTTTGTGAACGGTTACACCCCTAATGTTCACCCATGAGCACTTCACATCGGACATCAGTCATGACAGATGTAGGTGTTTTTTGTTGAGATATGAATCATGTAGAGCATGAGCGGTGTTCAGATATGAGAGCTGCGGAGCAGTGAGAGGGCGCAGATGTTTCTCCTATTGTCTCTCTGCTTGCTTCTCCATTGGCAATTCATTCAGTAAAGATTCATCTGTATGCCGTAGCACGGATTGTGTTGTATTGTTTGGTGTTTGGGACTGTTGCGTTGAGCATTGTCATGGATTTCTTCAGCCATTGCTTTAAACATCAATACCACACATAACATGTTATCGTATTACTACCTTGATAGCCGGGTGAAGATTACAGCGAAATGCTACAACTCAATAAATAATATGTCAACAACTCACCTCCTCGAGGCAACGGTTTGTAATCTCCTACCCGACGACTTCATTGCACAACTCCTCAACGCCACGTCACGCTTGTTTTGAAAGGTTTCTGTGTTGTGTGGTCACTGATTCACTTCTGATTTCGTGCTTTATCAAACTGGGAGGACAGACTAATGCAGATGAGTCTTTTTATTTGCAATACTTTATCAACTGAGGCTTCTCTGAGTCTGACTCATCGATGAAATATTAGCGGTTGTTCTCCAACTCTTTTATCAGCACTGGTTCCTCCCTGACAACAACTGCATGAAAATCATCTGCCAGCAAAACAATTATTTCACTTGTTGAGAATTGTTACATTTGTCTTGAATAGGTGCGGTGGATCTGTCTGCTTCAAAGAGCTGGTGTTTCAGTGTGCCATTTCAACCCACACAACAACAAACATATCCTCCCAGTTTACAGCTCAATGCATCACTATAGTTCACGCCTCAACACCTGCAGCTATACTTGTCGCCTCACCTTCATTCTATCCTTCATTCTATTCATTTGACACCGGATTTTAACGAGATGGAAGTCTCATACCAAATGCAACACATCACAACAGACACAGGAAACAAGTCGAGATGTTACACGAGCCCTGGAAGTCCTCCAAAGTTCATGCTGTGGGAAGAAGAGTTTTTTTCCAGTGTTATCTTTCGCCGCATGTTTCATATTATTTCTTGTCACTTCCTTGAGTCACGCATCATGTAAGGGCGAGCGCAGTACACTGCTCTGAAGTGCAAACTAATTTAAAAAAGAAACATACCACTGCAAATTTGAGTTTTAATCTGTAAAGGGATTAACTGATATTTGTATGTGCATAACAAGTTATCAAATGACAATGTGAGAACACTGTGACAATGTTAAAGGAGTATCATAGTGATAAACCTACAGAGATGTATTGTCATTTTTTATCGCAGAACAAAACGTTCAAATGTCTAAAACATGTGTTAACTACATACCTTATTTAAAAAAACATTGACTCTGAGACCGGGAGTGCTGACTTATTCCCGAGTTTTAGGACTCGTTCCTGCAGCACTCTATCCAAGGTGCAATGACAATAAAACAATACAATGACAATAAACGCCACATGTTGTGCTTGCGTTAGCCAAGACGTGGTCGCCCAGTTAACAATGTCAGCAGCAGCAGCGCGTTTTCTGAAAATACTAACATTGAAAGATTTCTGTCATCCATGTTCATTCTGAGGTCATTCACAACTTGAAGCAGCGCTGCCTCAGTGCTGTGGTTAGGACGGAAGTCAGACTGAAACAAATATGCAGCTAAAGTTAAGGTCATCATTGAGCTCTTTAAACATTATCAAGAATTTTACTGAAAAAATAATAACGAATGTATTTATTTTACCTCATTTATAAAGTAAGCACATGTATATGTTTTCAAAGTTATCAATATTTCTCTTTGAAATGGCTGCTTCACATATTCATGATAATGTAAGGTGATGTTAAAGTGGCAGTAAGTTCTTGTTAAGAAGTTGCATATTTTTTACCGTTATGTCAAAGACATTTCTGTGATTGTGTTGCAGAGATATTGGCTGAAATTAGCGTGCTCAGCAGCTAGCCCCCGGCCGGTCCTGTCTTGTGATCCCACTTGTACCTCAAGAGGCGATAGTGAGTCACCGTAGAGTCCAGTGATGACGTGGTGATTGTCATGGTTTCTGAAGGCACAGACAAATTATCTTGACCTGTCAATCGTGGTGTCAGATCAGCAATGTGTCCTTCTGGAGGGCATGGACAAACACAGCACTGTATCCTGTTGATTCATTTGAAGGACTAGTTGATAATACTTTAACGACAATGCTGAGTCATCTACTGACAGTGAATGTTGATTGCTGATCAGCGCCCCGCAGATTGTTTCCTGCTGGGTAAACATTCCTACAGTTCCTAGTGTGGGTGTTTCAAAGGTAGACTGACGTTTATAGCATCGTTTGATGTTTAATGAAGGATGGTAAACCATCTCCAAAGGTTTCATGGATTAAGATTAAGATTAAGATACAGCTTCACTACCGAGCCTTAACCCCCACAGACGCATGAACTGCACGATATATATGAAACCACGTTTTTACACTTTATCATTGTTTACCTGAACGCTTGATTGAGCACGATTTGTATCTTAATGTATCAAATAACTTGAGTGAATTGAATATTACTGTCATGTGTAAGAAACTAAAATAAGTCTCAACCTCTAATTGCTGTTTGTTTACTTATCGAGACTAGCTAAGCTCTCCAAAGGCCTTATTGTTAAGGCATGTCTGAACACTCATTTTTTAAGCTTAAAATACTTTTGTTTTCATTGTTGTTAAACTTGGTAGCTTTCCTTCGACCAGTCTGAGAGCAAAATGAAGACTCGCTTCACACTTTGCAGATCGATCTTAACGTTTCTTTGTGAAGCCGGCCCAACAAAGGAGCTCTCTATTCTCGATGCCACCTTGACATTGATGTCAATGTGTGCCAACCACACCCTGCAGCATTGCACACACCTTACCTTTCATTTCATTACTCATCACTGCTGCAGGAACTTAGAATGTAGGTCAGCAAAACATTCTTCAGGGGCAGGTAACTTCTTGCTTCAGGTTTGACAGAGACTCAAGCCAACTAGGTCGATGATGTTGGTCTAAGTATTTGCTTTTGTGTATTGCTGTTCACTCACTGGAACAGAAGGAAGTTGAGATGGGAGGTCGTGTTGGCCATGCTGAGCTGTACTGTCCAAATGCAGTCTTTCTAAATCTGGAATTAATCAGGAATTGAAAACAGACATTTCTCTGCAAATGACTAACACCCTAGTTTACAATGCACCTGAAAAAAAGAAAGAATTGAAAGTTAAGTTGCATCATCAACTGTCGGGACCCAGCCCTTCAGTAGAACTGTCGGGGCCTTTCAATCAAACGATGACACCTACGGAGTTGTTCAGCAATGTCAACAATCTTTTGACCTCGAAGCAGTAAGCTGGTGCATCCTGTGCATAGAGGGAAAGGGAGGGCACAATCCATTCATCGTTGAAGTATTTTTTCACGCAAAAGAAGGCAGAGAACGCTGTTTTTAGCCTCTAAATATGGAGATTTACAGCTTTTCTGTTTTACATCATATTCAACCAAATATGTTTGGGTTTACACTGACACACACACACACATTTTAAAGACATGGCCCTGGACTTTGAGCATTTTCACTGTTTTCACGAAACACAGCAAAAGCGCCCTCTTTAACGCTGCTACGGTCGATTAAACATGACAAAGGGCCTTTTACGGCGGCCAAAAGGTGACAAAGTATCATCGGTTGACCTTCCAGCGGAGAAAACACATTGCAGAGCCGTATAAGTTTCCCTACATTACAGCTAGTTGTCCTCTTCAGTGGAAACATTCAGAGTCCTTCCCCTCAGTGGCTTCCCTCACTGCAGCTGAGATGAACAGGTTGTGTGATGCGCATTGCCTGTTAGCTCCGTAGTCACTTGAACTCTGGCGCTGACATGTGGTGTTCAAGCGGCATTGCCGATGTGGATCATTTTTAATAAAGAGACAGCTCGCCTTCAAAATAAAAGTATATATGAAGTCATATTTCTGCCACTTTCCCACAACTGAATAAATCAGCCATTGGTGCATCTGTATGGAAAGATAATTATATTATCAATTTATTTATTTAATCAAGTCTTCTTAAGCTATTAAATGAGATCTGCTGGTTCTATGGCCTCAGTATTTGTCCTCAAATGCAAGTGTCAAAACACAAGTGTCACGCTATATCGTCATTTAAAATGGTCAAGACATTAATAAACAGGTTTCATCAAAGAACTTGTCATATTATGAACCTGTGGTGCGATTATTGGGGGTGGGGGGGCTCTTATTTTGGGGCAGTTTCCTATCTTGACTATGATCACCTTTGTATCTTTTCACTTTGAACTTCTACACTGATTAAGCACACAAAGAAAGGAAGAAAGAAGTGTGTGTGTGTGTGTGTGGGGGGGGGGGGTAGAAAGAAAAGCACAGAGGATTGGACTGACATTGAGTGAGAAGGAGGGGGAAGATACACACAGACAGATACGATTGTGTATGTTTGATCTCAGCAGTTCAGTTCGGTGGAGTCGAGCTGCTCACTTTTCCATTCATGCACGGGATTGAGATGACGCTGCGTCATCGGCGTAGTAAATGTAGTTTGCCTGAGCGTACGGCAGAGAGCATTCATCACACATGGCAACACGGTCTAAAAATAGCTCAGGAGGCCCTCATTCACTCATGGGCCAGGCGAGGGATCCTCTGGTCCAGATTCGATGTGTGCAATCGCCTCGGTTACCTCGCGCTTTCCTCTCCATCGTCCTCCTCAAACCTTCTCTCATCATCAGCTTCGTCCTCATGAACCTATTTTCTTTTCTCTTAGCCTCTCCACCTCTTTCTGCTCTTTTCTTTTGGGGATTTTGCAAACCAGCTGCTGATGGATTCTGTCAGGCAGACGAAGCAGAAAAACAAATAAAAAACCTTCTAATAACCCAGAGAGTCAGAACTAGGGCCGGGCGATATGGAGAAAAGCCTCAATATTGATATTACGACAATATTGTAGGATTGACTTTTGGTGCTTTCACAATGAGATTTTCGATAAATAATCATCAGTAATGTGGATATAATGACTAAGTGGTATGTTGTATGCTCAGAATGACGGATGGGCCGGCTTAGCGTGGCCACCAGGACACCAGGGCCGTGTGAAATAATCCGCCCTCCTTTCACTGGCACCCGGCTCAGCGTGGTATGATGTGCCCTTGAGCTGTCCTCTCCACACACAGAGCATCACTTTCACATGGCACTGATGTGGTAAAACATCATCCAGACAAGCCTTTTGAATACGCGTCAACACTTTGTCAAAGAGGCAGTCATGTTTTCAGCTGTAGCCTGAAGCTACTGGCTCAGAGATTCATGACGTAGCATCATTGCAAGGCTGACGCATGCAGATGAAGGTCATTCAGATGCTTTGTGTTTTCTGTTGATGTCATGTGAGAACTTGCAGAAAGCACGAACGTCTCTCTTCATTCTACATAAGATTGGGAAACTGGGGATTGTATGAGGTGTGAACCTTCCTGTCAGCGTCACCACACAAGGGTCATGACACAGATGTTTGGAAACCAGTTCAAAAAACTTCATCAGCAGACGCCTTTTTTGCATGAAGCTATATTGTGAAACAGCCTCATAGTGCATGATGGCATTTCATGTTTTGCATGCAAGATCAGCATTTCTCTCCATGTTTTTCCCATCTGTGCTGCGTATGCATCACCTCGTCGTGGAAAGTAACTAAGTACACCACCAGCAATTGACCCTAAGTCCCGCCCCTTGAACTCAGACTGGCCAATCATGGCGTAGAGTCGGAAAGCTCTGTACAGGATCCGACAACTAACCCGACTCACTCCATAGCCTCGCGTGCGATCATTTGAGAGTTTGTCCATGTTCAGGCTGGTTTAGTGGATTTGGAGCTAGTCATGGTGAAACGTTGCCACGTCGGGCCTTTCACATGTCGCCCTGTTGACCTGCACCACGCAGGCCTGTACACGACGAGGTATTTTTAGGCTTCAGGCAAACCTCAGAGGACACAGAGTCGGCCCTGTGACTCCACTTCAAACTAAGACAAAGGCCTGTGGGCCTGTGGGCCGGGTGGAGCGGTATGGACTTCATATTGGGTCAGTGGTGGAAGAAGTATTCTGATCTTTTACTTTAGCAAAAGTAGAAATACCACAGTGTAGAAATACACTGTTACAAGCATTCAAAATATACTTAAAGTACCAAAAGTTGAAGTACTCATTATGAGGGATGGCCCATGTTCAGCTATCATAACGCATATTAGATTATAATTTTTTTGAAATGTGTTCATCACTTCAATGCTGCAGCTAGTAAGTGTATACATTTAGCTGGTGATACTCATGGACTGTTGCTTATTTCTCCCTCTTTCCCCTTTTATTTCTTCTCGTTCAGCACTTTTGAGCTTTTGTTTTGAAAAGTGCCCTTAAAAGTTTGCTTTCTCAGACATCATCATATCAAATACCTGAACCTGAACCAAACTGCACACTGCATCTGTATCGTCTTCTTCTAGTGCGACTAAGTACATTTATTTAAGAACAGTTTTGAGGTACTTTACTTGAGTATTTCCATTTGATGGTACTTCCTACTCCACAGAGGGCGATATTGTACACTTTACCCAACTCCACTGCACTGATCTGATGGATCTGGCCTGCCACTGTTACTTTGTATATGAAACACATATGATCAGCATTGTTGTAGATGAAACTACCCAACAGTGAATCAGTAATGTGTATATATGATAAATGTAACTCTGAATGGGGCCATTTTGTGTTGTGAGTTACTTTTTATACCTTAAAGTACAATTTGCTGATGAATTGTATGCACTTGTGATGGACTACTTTAACATTATGTTATTAAGACTTTCCCTTCACAAACGAACATCTCAGCTTCTTCCACCACCGTCAGTATCTGAAACATAAGCAGACATTCATATACCTCTGCAGAGTACTAAGAAATTGCATCAGTAAAACATACAAAAATACCAACAAAAATCAGATTACAGCAAGTGATTTCACTGACACGCCTCCAACCAGAGGAGGATATCACCAGCTGTTACCTCCTGTCACTCCAACAGACAGAGGTGAGTTTTACATGCTGTCTGTTTTATGTTTTATGTTCTCAGTGACACTCTGCTGGAGATACGCTTGTCCGTCATTCTGTCCCTTTTAAAGTCAGTGCTGTGAAGAGCACTGAAAACAATGTGCTGGTGTAAACTGTCTTTGCAAAATATGTCAAAGTTTGAAAAGAAATGCAAAACGATGTCAGTAGTTTTAAGTATGAACTCATACAGTTGAAAGCTCTGGAAAAAAGTTAGCATTGGGAATTGGAAAGTATACAGTACAGTAGTACATTTACTCTACTTGTATTTTATGTTACTTCTACTGAGCAAAGTGAAATATTGTACTTTTTACTTTTACATTGACACACAAAATGTAAAACTGTTTTCTGCTTCTTAAAATGTGGATATTTGCTGGATAATTTACTGTCGTAATTATAAGTTATATATATATATATATATATTTGTGTTTTGGGCAGTTGGTAGAAAAAAAGATTTAAGATGCCTTCTTGAACTTTGTGTTTTTTCTCTTCTTTTTCATTTGATGGACATAAAAATGTGTATTCGTTGAGAAAATGACCTGCTGGATCATAAATAATTAAAGTGAACTGTAAACATCTCAAGATAAATTGTATCACCTTTATTGCACTCAGCCTGTGAAGATAAAAGGACCTCCAGCCTGGAGTGGGAGGATAAAAAGACAACACTGCTCCTGAGCAAAAACCTTTTTTATTTCTCGTTGAAAGGAACTTAGAATATTACAGCAGAACACACATGACTGAAACAGCTGCCATTTCACGTAACACAGTACAGGAAGAAGGATGTAGCTCAATCTCATGTGTAATATTATATATATATATATATAGTATATTTATATGAATATAAAAGAAAAAAAGAAACTATTGCTCCCATGTGTTTATCTTTTTCATATGGCATTTCTCTGCGGTGTTGAAGTGGGTAAAGTCAAACGGTTTACACACCAGTGGGACAATGAAAGTGACATTTTCCCAAAGCGCAGGAACTCTGCGGCTCTTTTTTAATTTTTTTAATTGTTAGACTGAGAAGTAAACGTTAAAACTTTTTTCCCCATTGCAAGAAATAAAACCGCTCTCAAAAATGGATAAATACCATCATACAGCACTCAGAATACGCAAAAGAAAAGAACACAAGGCAGCTCCGCGTAAGAGCACGCATGCAAAAACAAAAAACAAAGTAGCATATTTGTTTAAAAGGAGCACTAAAAGACAAAATGTGGATGATTGCAGGTGTTTCTGTTTTGCGTCGTATGGCAACTGATGGAAAGCCATGTGACAAAACACATGGAGTGAAACGAGGGGACAACTCGGTGCTGCTATGTAAAGTGAACTGGAGTGCTGAGTGTTTGCTGACAAACTACTTCAATGAAGTTTCTAGAAATTGCTATAACATACTTTTGTTATCAATTTATCTTAATTTCCACTAAGGAATAAAAGAAATGTTAGGAAACACAGCAGGTATGAAATATCAGCCCTGGACAGTTGCATCCGAGTTTAGTGTTTTAAATACGGCACTTTACGCAGCATCATCGAATAAATGTCTCACATTTCTGAGACATATTTCAATAAATCTCTTTTGAAAAATAATTCTATCTATACTTGATCTTCTTAGTAAGTAAATCTCTTCCAGTATATATATATTTTCTTTTTCTTAAACGGTACAGCACCCACACTGCGTGATTGAGGACCTAATTGTTCTTACAATCAGACTGAATATTGCTTCAGTCGTTAATGGTCTGAGTTCAAGATTAAAGGATCCAAATGGCGCACCCTAAATAAGTCAACAAGGTCGATTCCCGCGAGGACCATCGTTAAAACCTGGCAATATTAAGCTTTTGCTCAAAAAAAATCGCGCCCAGTGCTCGAGGCCTCAGCTCACCGTGTCGGGGGTCAAACGTGGGCCTGCGTCATATGAGACGTCATCAGTTGCCACAGACGTCCCGACTGCAGCAACTGGCTTCACCAGATCTGCACAGGCACAGGGTAATGCTGATATACCGCAAAAATACAGATCGGAGGCCCTGAAACATAAAAGGAGCCGTTTCAGCTATCGGAGCAGGAGGTTAGCACCCGAGGGGTGCCCAGGAGGGAGTGAAAGAGGTCATTAGGACCCGTTTGGATTGTCCAGAGAATCCGAACGAGCCGTGTGCTTGTAACAGAACACCTTACGGCACCTCGCTGGGCTGAGTGGATGTCCTGAGATGCCAAGGATGCCCCTTATAGCCGAGTCCGGCTCTGGGTGTTGTGGGTCTTAGTCTGGGCAAGCTGCTCCTTACAGGTCATTTTTAGACAAAAACACACACACAGAGCCATGTTTGAGTGATACAGGCATTCTGTCCCATTTCCCCACCTGCTGGTATTGTGAGTATGTCACACGTCTCCACACTTCCTTATTATCATCAAGCAGACTACAGGTCAGCACCAGGTGAGCTCTTACCAGTGGATATCACGCAGGAAGTGGGTCTGGTTCAGCTACTGCTGTAGCACTGTCAAACTTAATTTGCTGGGCTAACGTTACATGTGGAGGTTATCAAATAGAATATATATATTTAGGGTTTTTATACCAATGGGGAATCTCATACAGGAGCTGACTGCTGCAGTCTGCACTCATTTAGCTATAACATCCACATAAACTTTAGGACATGATTCTCTTATATAGACAGTAATTTATCAGTCAAATATATTTACTCCCTTGTTCTATAATTTTAAAGTTCGATTCGTCATGCACAGAATAGTCGTTCCTATCTCTCTTGTTTATCGCCAGGCTTTGCATCATGTTGTCAGCTTCCTCTCCTCCATCCATCATCCATCAATCGTCGTCCACGTCGTCGCCCTCCGACTCCTCTCCGGCTGTCCTCTCGTACATCTTCTCCCTAACCTTCTCCTGGATCTCCTTCATCTCCTCGGCGTAGCGGCTGAACGCTCCTCCGAACTTGCCCCACGCCTTGAAGGGGATCGTGATAGAGTTCCTGTAACTGGGCTTCACTTCGCTCACCCGCAAGAAAACTCCGTACTTGTTGGACCCGACGTCGAAGAAGAACCGCTTCGAGTCCACCATGATGGAGGTGCCCTCCGGAAGCTCGCTGTAGCCCCCAGGCCCTCCTCCCCCTCCGCCGCCGGCCAGCTCGTCCTCATCCCCGCCGTAGTCGTCTATCAACTTGGCCAAGGCGTCGCGGAACTCTATTAAGCCTTGGGCCGGGAGTGCGATGGTTTGTCCGGCCTGTAGACCGGCCCCGGGGATGCCACCCGATCCAACGCCAAAACCGGGGCCTCGGTTGACGGTCTGCCGGATCCGGAGAAAGCGACCCCGCTGGTTCTCCTTAAGGTCGAGGTAGTATTTTCGGTTCTCTCGCACCAGGAACTCGCTCTTCAAGGCCCGCCTAGGCCCGGTGTCATCACCCCCACCACCGGATGATTGAGCGATCTGCTCCGGGGTGCTAGGCCCGAGCTGGGCGTAGTGCTCTATGAAGTCCCCCAGGTAGTCACGGAACTCCGCCGCCACTGACATGGAGAGGGTCAGCCGACTTTTAGAGCCCCCGGCGCCCACCTCGGCAATTTTGATGAACCGGCCTTTGGCGTTTTGCTTCACGTCCAGGTAGAAGCGTTTGTTCTGAATGTCCAGCCGCTTCGACGCCAGCTCCTGGGTCTCCACTTCCCGTTGGTAATGCTGAAATCCACCGCCGCCTCCGCCGCCGCCTCCTCCCCCTCCGCCACCGCTGCTGCTGCCTCCACCGCGCTCACTGCCACTGTCCCCATCCGCCATCTTCGCCACCAGCAGCCAGTTTCTCTGCGTATCTTTGACCCCCACCTTGCCTGTGAAGCTCGCTGAGGATACCGGACGGCTGGTAACTGGGCTCTGATTGGCCGCTGCTGCTGCCAATTACAACATCAGCTAGAGGGTTCGCGTGTTCATTCGCCAATTGTCCTGTCTGTCATTATAACGGCACCGCCTCCTGGATGACATTCACGTACATACTGTACTTGCAGTTCATAACAGCTCTTTACGTCAGTATTAAACCCATGTGAAACGACTATCTACGACCGAGAATGTGTCCGGTGGTCACTTTACTGCTGGCATAATCAGTTTCCTAACACAGTTAGCACCAAACAAATTGTATTTGAAGAAGTTGTGAGTGTCATTGTACTGAAAATCAAGAGTTAATTCCAACTACGGCCTCCTGATTATGTATTTTGTACATTTTTGGGATGGCTGCCCCTGGAAGGACACTCTACTCATACTGTCCCGCCTACTTTTTTGGTTCCGTGTGCAAAGGCAGGCACGATGATCTTGGGGTGGGGGATGGTTGAATGTTCTGCAAGCTGTTCGGCGATTGGTCGAACAGAGATTCGAAGTAACAAAACACAATCTGATTGGCTGTTTAGACTCCCACGAGGGGTAGAATGCAAAAGATTTGCGAAAGGGTTTATTGTTTCTTTGCTTTCGGGAGCCGGAATTGTTTGCTCTCTACTCAGTTCTACAATCAAATAACGCGACGGAAAATGGTATGTGAGCTTCGGTTAACGCTAAATGGTTCACCGGGGACGTCGGTACAATCGTACTGCAATTAACGTGCAACTGTAGAAAGTGCTGTTTTGAATTTGAACTGAGGGAATTCGACCAGAATGTGTGGTTAAAAAAAAAAGCTTGATAAAGAGCTAACTATCAGCTAATACGTTAGCATTAGCGTTAGCGTAACAAATCCGAGTTTTGATCTTTTGGTCCGTTAATTGCGACATTATATTCGCCTTGTGACGGATGGTTCCTATTTGGCAAAGGTGTAGAGGTTAATTATAAACTCAAAACTCTGATTCATACTAAGTTTTTTTTTTTCACTCTGTGTAGCCTCTGAAAGGTGGATTAGCAAGCTAAGTTTAGCTAACGTTTTTTCAGTAGCCTAACGGATTGGTCAACGTTAGCAGTTTACCGTGAAGCTTGTAAACTACTATAATGCAGTAAAATCGACTGTGTAGTTTATTTACGCCGAGGTGATTGTGCGAGGCAAACTTTTTAGCCGTTGAAATTCGTAGATGAAAACTTATAAGTCTGTTTAGTGTTTTGTCGCGAGGTCATCCATCTGACCGCTTTTCACGATTTTTGTCAGAATTGATCTGTGTTTGGTTTCTCAACTTAAAAAAAATTGGTTTAATATCCGGTTTTATGCATGTAAATATCTGGTACCGGTTATTGTGACCGCCTTTAATATGCTATGTTACGCATATGATTGGCGGGAAAGTGATACCAGTTTAACCGGGCATCTGTAACGTTGCCTATGGGAGTGTTTACTTGTAATTTACCACTTCATAAACATATATTTGAAATATTTTGAAAAACTCTTACCGTGTCTACTAATTTGAACATATGAGATGTTTTAGTACACGTTGTTTTGTTATGGATGATTTATTTCCAGAAACCAAACATTACAGCCTCACACTTATCTGTGCTTGCTTGCTACCTTTACTTCCCACTCTGACTTCTATTGTTTCCTATAATCACCCCTACAGGCTGGTGGCAAGGCAGGAAAAGACAGCGGCAAAGCCAAGGCCAAAGCAGTGTCTCGCTCCCAGAGGGCTGGGCTGCAGGTAAATCTCTTTCAATCTATTTATGTCTGTTTGTGGCTTAGCTGCATATGTTATGCGGCACGCACTTCGAGTTTAACCCCCTTTTGTTTTGCTCAAACCAATGTTCCATGTCTGTTTCCTGACAGTTCCCAGTGGGTCGTATCCACAGGCACTTGAAGACTCGCACAACCAGCCATGGTCGTGTAGGAGCCACAGCAGCTGTGTACAGTGCAGCTATCCTTGAATACCTCACCGCTGAAGTAAGCATCCCTCATTTTGTGCATGTTAGTAGTCAACAGTGGCTCTTGATGTCGCACCATGCAAATGTTTCTGCGTGAGATGGGGCTGTTTTTTATTCATTTCTGTCGTTTTTGGTCTCAGGTACTAGAGTTGGCGGGCAATGCCTCCAAAGACTTGAAGGTGAAGCGTATCACTCCCCGTCACTTGCAGCTGGCCATCCGTGGTGACGAGGAGTTGGACTCCCTCATCAAGGCAACAATTGCTGGAGGAGGTGAGCGGACTGCTACATTCTTGTCTAGTTTTTGTCTTGATTGTAAAAACATCATACTTGCTTTTTAGGATGTTGGTGTCAATGTACTCTAATTATCTTACTCGTTCCGTACTAATATTCACAGCTCTCTTTTGCGTGAGACATTTAATCTCACCAATGTTTCTATTTTGTCTTCAGGTGTCATTCCCCACATCCACAAATCCCTCATTGGAAAGAAGGGCCAGCAGAAGACTGCATAAATGCCATGTTGAACATACATTTCGGGGCTTAGGCCTTGATAGGACCAGGAGTTCACATGTGTTCTTTTTTTATTAATATTATAGCAAACGAAGAGTGATTGTTAGGATTTGTGTTGTAATATTTTCCCATAACTAGAAAATAAAGTACAGAAAACCCTTAACGACAAAAAAAAAATCCCTTTGTATGTTCTTGTAGAAGGTTTGACTGGGGATTTCATGATTATTTCAAATAACTCTGTTCAAGTGAATTTGTTTGATTGGCCTGGGACTCTGTAATGTTTTATACTGAAAAAATAATTGTTAAAACCGTTTTTATATAAAAAAAAAACAAGTTGTATTGTGGTTATTTTCTTGAAGTTATAATATTTACTATGTTTCTAAAATTCTTTGTTTGGATAGCAAATTGGGTAACAGCTAAATGTGAGATGGCGCTTCTCTCCCTTGACTTGCTGTAATATTTCGAGCTGCACATGGATAGTGATGTATTAATAGTTGTTTTTTTGTTGAAAAGTCATTGAAAAAAAAAGTTATTGCAACCCTCTGTCCAGTGTTTAGCGTCTATAGCACTTCAACAAAACCAACTAAATGTATTAACCTTAAAGTGATGCGTGGTCCTCGGCTGCTGGGATCCTCACAGTGAAGCCATTATCACAACTATAGAGTTGGTACCCTGATCTTTGGAGACCGGTTGAACCGTGTCTGCTTTCAAAATGTATTCACAGTACCTAAATGTATGCACAATGTCCCGAATATGAGTCATTACCGTTTTTCAAGTAAAGAAGTCCAACAAGCTATGTGTTCAGGGAAATTACATATTTTATCTTTGAATAAATATCCATCGCATGTCATCATTGGCTTGAAACAACTCCTGGAATTATTTTTGCAGTTTTGAATATGCTGGTGATAGCACTGTCTAATAATACATGAATGAAAACTGCAATAAGTTTGTTTTTTAAATATTCACATTTATGATATTTTAGGAATTAATTCAGTAAGATAAATTGGTTATTAATTGAAAACAATTGCATTTGAGTGTTAATGTAAATGCATGTAAATTTAGATTTTATTTAGTGAGTAACCTTTAGAGTAGTGTCAATTCAGCATTTGTCCTGCAGGGGGAGCCACTTGCATTCACAATAACATCCTGAGTCAGTAAGAGATGTACAGTGCATAGTATTCTTCTTTCAGCCATCTAGATCTGCACCATACATGCATCACATATTCAGAGAATATATCGTTTAAAAGCTCCATGAAGCAAACAGTGAACATTGTAACAATACCCTAGTGAGCATGTTTAATAATACATTACAGAAATCAGATGGATATGAAATATAATTTTATACTACAAATGTGGAGATGAATGTCAGTATATAAATTTCTCATTCGTTAAGCCCCTTAAAATGCATCACTTCAAATGAGTTTCTCACACACTCACACCAACACAAGTAAACTGTAATTGTCTGAATTTCTCATGCTGGCTGTGACGAACTGTGTCGCCAGCTGTTGATTTTCAAGTGCACAAAGAATTTCCTCTTTCCTTCCACTAGACGAGGAAAACAGTTTACATGCAGTTGTTGCTGTTTGCTTTTTATGATTTATTTAGCAATAATGGTGTTGCTAGTGGTGATTCTTTTCAGAAGGGCACTTGGGCTGTTGATGATGCTTTCAACTGTCTGCGGAGACACTTAGAGCTCCAAACTTGACAACTTACAACACAGCTCGACAACAACTTGACTTCAGTCAATATTTGTGGAGGGAACAGTCGTGGAAGATGAATTAAAATCCTTTACTTTGCTGTTGAAAATCACTCCTTTAGAAGAGCAAGTTCTTTTCAATCCTCCGGGTGAAACGTTGTCTCTTTTCTCCAGAGATGCTGCATTAGTGTAATTAAACGTGAAGTATTTGAAATATCCACAGTGGAAGCAGTGCTATACAGTAGCTTCAAAAGAGATCCTGTTGCTGAGTTTAAACTGCAGCGATGCAGTCACAGTGAGGGGCAAACGTCGTACTATTTCTCAAATCTTCTCACATACCCGTCTGTTGAAAAAACCTCTTCAAATAAATCGTGAGAAAATATCATGAATTCACAATGAGATGCTTTTCTTTCTCTTTTCTTGTTTCTGAAAAGTTGCCATATGTTGCTCAGAATAACCAGCATGCCGAGAAAGAGTCACAAAATGCAATCTATTGGTTTTGTGTACATGGACACGAAAACAATGCCAATGAAAAGTAAACTAGGATCATATTTCGTGGTGGACACATCACAAATTAAACTCATCCTCCCTTTCTGGGTGGGACTCATGACCTACATATTGCTAAAGTCACAGGACATTTAATCACGAGACCGGTGTTTGACACCAGCAGTCTCAAAGTGTCGTTGGGTTTTTGTTGCCTAAACTTAAATGCACGTACTTATTTTAAGCCCAACCAACATGTTTTTTCTAAACTCAGTTTTGTTGCCTAAACCTAACTTTCATTTTGCAACGTAATGTCGTTCCGGCCGTGAGCGTGTGTTGTAGCAACACACTGCTTATAGATATTGACACATTTTATTAAAAGAATCAACAGTTCGGGAAACATGCTTATTTGTTTTTCTTGCTGTTCGATGAAAAGATCGATCCCACTCTCGTGTCTGTACGGTAAATATGAACTTGAAGCTAGTAGGCGCTTAGCTTAGCTTAGCATAAGGACTAAAACGGGGAGAAACAAGCTAGCCTGGCTCTTTCCCAAGGGGACACTATATGCCTACCATCACCTCTAAGGCTCGGTGATGATTAATTCTTGGCTCGACAAATGTCAAACGCTTGCTGAGTATATTCAAGCTTTTTTGTATTCATCTTTAACAACCTTGCGCTTGCAGCATTTCTTTATTTTCATAATCACTCATGAGAAGCCTTTTAACTTTTGCTCCCTGACAGAAACTTAAAGGAGTCTAAATGGGTTTACCTCGGCATCATGCTCTTCTCTTTGTGTCCTTTGCAGTGTCAGAACATCTCTTTGTTGTATGAGCTGCAAATGATGTGGAAGAGATGAGCGATGAGACTGCAGCAGAACAAGCAGCTGCGAGGGCGAAAGCTGTGGTTTATTAAACCAAAGCATTGTTTACTCGTGTCTGACTCAGAGGTGTAATGACTCTGAAATGAATCGGGGAGGATCTTGTTCCGACACCAACACGACTGAACTTTGCAAGAGCAGCAATAACTCCACCATCGTTCTGAGAACCTGCACAGTCCGACTCGTCTGTACATGAGAAAACCTCTGAGTCTGATTATATTTCAGCGTTGTGTCCATTTACATTTTGCACATGGGAGAAGTTTGCCTCGAGGGCTTTCTACCAGAAAGGGATTACTGTAACCCAAATCATGATCTTTTCCTAAACCCAACCAAGTGGGTTTGTTGCGTAAAACTAAGTCTTGAGGGCAAACTTCTCCCATGTGCATTACATTCCACTCACAACCACAACTGTTGGTCTCTCGGTGGCGCTAGAAGAAAAGTCAGGGGATCACAAACCATCCCTAGAACCGCTCATGTGGCTGAAACTAAATATGAAGGCCCCTTTCCTGCTGGACAAAACACCCTCCAACATCTGGCTTTGGACTTCAGTCAGCATTCATTCCCGGGACAAATGAGTCTGCAGTCGTCACTGGTATTTATCATGACAACCCGAGTAAATACAAAATAAAATCAACAGGCATTTGGACAATTACATAACATACATACAGAACTTACATACAGGTTTTGGGTGTTTAAAAAACATGCTTACACGTGCAGATTTTGGTGGGAAAAGTGTATTACTGTCACAACGCGAGCAGCGAGAGCCATCTTGGCTGATCAGGGAAAGAAAACACCAAAAACTCAGTTTGACTGACGGGTGATCTTTGGGAAGTGCGGCAAAAAAACCCAGGATGCATCAAATATGACAAACAGAACATCTAATCCAGCAGATGAAGCGGATGCACGGAAACACCAGCAGACAAAGTTGTCTGTGAAGCTGCTGTAAACTCCGGAAGCCCAACACATGCAGTAAAGATGTCTCTGATCAGATGTGACACGAGATGTGTTGTCCACATGAGCGCGGGCCTCAGCAGGGAACACATGAAAGACGCAGCTGCCTCACAGCTTCAAAGAGGGGGAATCATTTGTTTATTCCTACATCTCTCTCGCTCTCTCTCTCTCTCTCTCTCTCTCTCTCTCTCTCTCTCTCTCTCTCTCTCTCTCGCTCCACAGTTTGCTCTGGAGGACGGTGGGAGGGGGACAGCCCGAGGTCAGCCTTCAGCTCTCATTCTCATCGAAGAGGAGACGCCTGAAAAGTACCACACGAAACAGTGACGGTGTTTCAGGTGATGGTTCAGAAAAGTTTTCTATTGCTGGATGCTGCAACAAGAGTTACCGTTCAACCTGTGAGGAATTCTGAAAGCATTTGATGTTTTAATCATCATTGTCTGAGGAAAAAAACGAAATTGTGCGTTGCACAAAAATGCTGCATTCAGCGTTACTGATATTCTGGAAACAAGTTGTCATGAATGTTAAATCTTGTTCTTGAAAACAGAAAACTCAGGATGTGATCTTCATGTTTGATGAAACATTGTAGGAAAACGTTTTTGAACCCATCATCAGTTAAAACCTGGAAGAAATTATTTTGCCCGTCACCTTCTTGAGTTCTGGAACCAGAAGTGACACGAGAGGGTGGAGCACAACCGAATGGTTTTTACTCGACCAAAATGTTATAATTAACTTCCATGAACAGGAAGCACACTGTGAAATGATTCAAGTTATAAGACAGAAACTCCCAGACCGGACAACCCTGTGGTAGCGGCCTGTCAATCACTGTGTAGCCCCGCCCTAAAGCATCCCCTGCTTTATGGTCTGTTTGACTCTAAATGGACCATAATGTATGAAATGAACATCATGCTGTATTGAAGGAGACTTGAAACTAGAGATTGAGACATAAACTCATGTTTACAATGTTTACTGAGGGAATAAATCAAGAGAGAAGTAGAGTCATTTTCTCATAGACTTCAATGCAATTAAACTTCTTCTTGCAACCAGAGGAGTCGCCGTCTGATGGTCATTAGAAAGAATGCAAGTTCAAGGCACTTCCACATCTGCTTTACTTTTCGGAACCGGAGGTTGCCGTCAGATTTATTCCTGTTTGTGAAGGCTTAAACAAGAGCTTAACCTTTCACCCAGTGAGTCTCACACACAACTAAAACAATGTCTGGGTTAAAAACAGCCCACCTATCGTTGAATCCCATTATTCTGCTCTGACGTCATGACATGTCAGTCTGATCTCGTCCTTCCAGATGAACAGAATTAACTGAAGAAACCCATTCCGGCTTTGGATGAAGACAGGATTCAGGTGGACTCACAGGTGTGACTTGTCACAGTGGGGTGGGGAAACGGGAGGTAATTCCTTGACAGGAATAACATCCCGATGAAAAGAGACGCAGGCGTCCTTTGATCGTCGATGTAAAGAACATGTTAGATCGGCGCTGACGTCTTCATGCACTTTGAGAGAGAGGAGCTTTCAGAGAGCGTCTGTGTCTTTATGTTTGATGTTTTTAAACCCAGAAACCCTTATAGCCGGGTTCAATGCAGTCTGGTACCAAACAGGAGACTGTTGGACTGAATACATTTATTAGGACATCTTTATGTAAAAAGAAATACAAACCAGCAATAGTACTACATTGGCCTTGAAAGTCAAAATAAACCAAAAAACAAGCTTTCAAGGTGGCTATTTTTTTTAAAGAAGTAAAAAATAATGTATTTTCACTTAAAGTTTCTCTAAAAGTCAATCTTGTAAAACAACAAAAGAATGAAGTTAAAAGAACGACTGAACTAAAACATTTCTACGAGCACACAAACATGTTACAACTGTTGAGAAAAATCTGATATTTAAAAATCCACACTGAACCTCGATTTGCTTTTTCCGTTTTATGCAATAAGAGTTCATCGTGCAACAATTAATGAATTCAACCATCTTTTCGCCGCTATTTCTATACATCACTTCAAAGTCTGCACATCTTCTTTTCACGCCCCACGAAATGAGCGCTCCGAACTTGCGTTTGGCACGGTTAGTCGTAGCCTCGTCGCGTGAGTCTATCCATCCGAGGAGGCACCAGACTGGTCGGTGTAAAGGTTTGTGTTGGCCACATGTTCAACATTCTCCACGCGTCTTCACACACACACACACACACACACACACACACACACACACACACACACACACACACACACACACACACACACACACACACACACACACACACACACACACAGTTGGCCACATTTATACCTGAGTAGGTATCAACAACAAGAGATGTTTATGACAAAAATCTGTCCACTCATCTACCTAGAAAAACACACAAACCACAGTTCTCTCTCTACCTCTGAGTCCCTGAATGTGTTGGCATTATTTGGGGTGTTTTGTCTCCACAGTTGCTGTTCACCGCTGGATCAGCACCAGGAAAACGACCTCCCCACCATTTCAAAGAACAACTTGTTGGGCTTCCTGAAGTAGCGACAGAGCTTCTTAAAGGCCTGGGTGCTGAGCGGCGCATGCGGCCTTCCTTTAGACTCGTCCAGGCACTTGTCGTGGCCGGCAGACAGGAGGCAGTAGAAGCCCTTGGTGGTGTTGTAGTAGAAGTTGTCGGGGCTGATCCTGGGCTGGAGGTCCAGAAACCTCTCAGCCTTCCTCAGCTCGGGGAAGGGATCCCGAATGAGCGCGTCGCCGTCCACCACGTGGATCTGCCCCCTGGGGAAGACCTCCAGCCAGCGGGCCAGATGCTGGTAATACAGGCTCCGCTGCAGCGCCTTGTAACCAGGGTCAATGTGGCCCTTGTGGATCAGGAGCTCCTCTAGCGGCTGGTAAGGCTTGTGGCGGGTCAGGCGGTTGTGGAGGACCTGGGTGTAGTCGGAGACCACCCTCTCTGCCGGGTCCCGGACGATGAGCAGCAAGCGGACGGCGGGGTTCATCTCCCAGACGCGTGCGGGGACCTGAGGGGACGCAAAGTAGCCGGGGGTCTTCTCCACCGTCAGCTGACCGGGGAGGGTGAGGGGCATCTGGGCTCGGTACCAGGCCAGGCCTCTGCGGTAGTGCTCCTCCACGTTGAAGTAGTGCACCTGAAAGAGGGACAGAAGATGGAATTAATGAAGACAAGGACAGTAAAATGTCACGTCTTGATGAGGGAGCGTCTTCAATGAGAGACACCCCAGATGAATGAGGGACTAAGTTTAACTAATAGATATCACCATGAAACTTCCCCAGTTGCTTACTTACATTATCACAAGTACTTTGTGTATTGCAGGTTTCCTGAAACCGTATGTTTAAATATGCAAATGAGGCATTGCATACATCTCCAGAGCAGAACTTGGATTGAATCGGAACATTGGATGAAGCCAGGTTCAACATTCTTGTATCATTTTGTTGAGTCAAAGGTTTTTCCGAAGGGAATTTTGGATTTCTCTTATCACTCCATTAATCAGAAAATACTGTCAACAGCGATCCATTTTTGCCAAGTTTTTAGGAATAACATGTTGTATAAATCAGGCTCTGAATGATATATGAACAAACCCCTCTGCAAAAACCTTCAGAATATTGAGAGGAATGAAAGTTTGGTGAATGTAAGTGAATTTAGGAGAAATCTACAGATGCAAATAGACAAAGTAGTAAACAACGTTTTCTTTCCACTAGTCATGAAAAAGGACATGTTATGGAAGCAAAACAGCCCAAAATCTCAAACCAGTGCATGAAAAACAATGTTTTTTTCCTGTAGCGTCTCACCTTAATGGTACCGAAAGAATGTGTGGGATGAGAAATGTTTCTGTGAGTCACTGAGCGTATTTCATTTTGTCCCCATCTTGTCCAAACCAATCTATTCCTTCACGCCAGCTTTCCATCTTTGCAGTCTTCACCTCTGATTTCTCTCTGTGCAGCTTCTCCGGGACAGATCCCGTCGTCTTTCGTAATCCCGTAAGTAGAAACCACATAAAGGCTGAGCTGACTTTGTTCTCATTGTATGTGTTCCTCTCTGCATTGATGATGACAATAAGGGAAACGCTCACCGAAACTTGATTTATTTATTTAAAAAAAGATTTCGTGGTACAGTTGCTGCAGCTCGGATAAAAACAACAACAATGTTCTGAGCAAACTACTTTGTACCAGGTAGGAGACATCAGTGATTATTGGGTTAAAAAGAGGATAATAGAGTACATCAGTACCCTGGTTCAGTACAACAGTTCAAGTACGTCACGCTTGCATATCAGCTAATCCAATGGATGTGAACTCCCTCCACCCTACATGTCCAAACTTGTTGACTTTTCTTAGAATTTATGTTCGTGTGGTTGCAGCTGGCTCTCACTTCCCTATGATATGATTCAGAGGTTTAATATGCAGCTTGAATTACTTCACCCAGAAGGATTCTTGTTGGATTCTTTCAGCCACATCTGTTTGAAATAAATGCTCAGTGCATTGGTTTAATGTTCTGTGACGTAGATGTAATGGTTCATGGCAGTTATTTCCCATCATCGTTCCTTGAGGTGGTATTTGGTCACGTGTGACAATGTCAGAAGTGGAAGACGTAGTAAAACTATTAACTAAAGTACTTGTAGCAATACTGTCACAGAGAAGTAGTCATGCAGAAGTGAAAGTCACACATTCAATAAAAGCATATGATGAATTGGAGCTTTAGATGGAAAATTGGCACATTGTGTCCCAATGAATTGTAGTTTAGAAACATATGAACTGGTTGAAAATGAAATGGTTGTAAACACAGTCTTTGCAGCTGTGAAAGGTGATTATTATTATTGTTACAGATTTTATTCCTCCCCATCTCTGTATCATGTGTGAGTGTGATCTGTGTGATATTCAGTGGTGGAAGAAGTACTCAGATCCTTTACATCAGTGAAAGTACTAATGATGATGTACAAACACACCTGAATTAAAAGTGCAGCGTTTAAAAGTACACAAGTATCAACAGTGAAAGATGACTGATATTTTATAACATATGACGTTGTTAGATTCGATTATCAGATCAGTGTAAAGGCAGCATTTTACTGTTGTGGCTGCTCGGGGTGGAGCTCGTTTTAACTACTTTATAAACAGTTATCCTCAATCACTTTCTGAAAGTAAAATCTTAAAGCAACAGTGTGTATATATGATATTCATAACTACGTTTTAGTTACTGTATAATCACCTGAAACTAAGAATCGTGTTTTCGTTAGCTTAGAACGAGCCCTTCGTGTCTACAGGGATCGGGTCCTCTTCACTGAGTCCGCCATGTTTCTACAGTGGCCCAGAACGGACAAACCAAACACTGACTCTACAGAGAGCCGTTCTGGTTTTTACCTTACCTGAAGGCCACCGTAGTTCTCAGACACGCTTGGAAAGGGAGGAGACAGCGGAGGGGTATAAATCAGTTGGATGCAATCTGCAACGTGAACACTAGATGGCACTAAATCCCACACACTGCTCCTTTAATCTGAAAAGTAACTGTACGGTTGATGAATGTAGTTCACTTAAGTACACACTAAAACTGTACTTACACACATTATGGGAGTACTTCTAATCAGTTACCTCCCACCACTGGTGGTTACACATTTATTGCTCTTTTACCTCGGCCTTCGCCACTTCCACGTCCGGGTGCAGGTTGAGCATCTCCAGCAGGGCTCTGGTGCCGCCTTTCCGCACGCCAATAATAATCGCTCCGGGCAGCCGCAGCTGGGTGGCATTGTAAGAGGAGGAGGAGGAGGAGGATGACGAAGAGGATGACGAAGAGGAGGAGGCAGGGGAGCTGGAAGCCCTGCTGCGTAATTCCCTTAAGCACACAGACAGCTGAGTCTGCAGCAGCAGAAGCACCAGCAGCGCTAGTATCACTGTCCACAGCATGGTGCCACACACACACACACACACACGCACACACACACACACACACACACAGGTGGAGTGGCGGTTATGTGCACACGCTCATGAAGCTGTGAACGCGTCGGGCTTGTTATCAGTCAGCAGGGGGCCTCAGGAGGAAGCTCTTCAATTGGACAACCTGAGACGAGAAACAACAAAAGGTTATCGTCCACTCATGCTGTCTCACTCGACCGCTTTCTTCTTTTAAACACAAAGTAGAAAAGGGATAAATGCTGCTGATAAACAATTCGGTCCTCTTCAAAGTAAATCAAATGTGGATCACAGATTTATGATTTATGAAATAACTAAGGGTTTGACTGAGATCGTTTTTTAAAGTTTTTTATCACGTTTATTGGAGCACATTCGTACATTTTACGACATTTGACATATACATATTAAAACTGCAGCTCTTAAAACGAGGAAACAACAAAGAAGGAAATGAATATGTTCTGTAATAGTCATATAGTTCTGTGTCCAACTATTACAGTCAGGCATTTGTGTATTTGTTGTTCTGAAAACGAAGAAGAATCCAAATGAAAAATCGTCTGTAATCTGCATCTGCACTTGGTTCCTAAAGTGTGAGCACTTTTTTGATTCCCTAAAACTGTTTGGCTACTGTGGTGGAAAATATCACCATGACACTACAAGTGGAATATAATTATGTTTAGCCAGAGTACTCCTCCAGTAGAACTGAAAATGATTCAGATACATGACAATCTGTATCACTATATTTGAATGAAACTAGTTTTGTATGAATAATGGATTGAAACATGAACATATACATTACATTTAAACAATACCACATACAATGAAGTCCTGCCACCGCATGACAACATGCAAGAATTGTGAAATTTCCCCCAAATAATTCTGCAAGTGAAAGATACTAATACACAAACACATCTCCTAAAAACTGCACAGCTTTGAAGAAACAGGTGTGTCCCGAGCAAATACAATTGCCACACCTTCGAGAATAGAAATGTGAAATGTTTCCTTCGGGCCGGGGGAGGCGCGAGATGGCGCCGCACATCATGTGCCATTTTACAAAGTCCCACTCTGAGCAGTTTCAGCCCAGAATATATCAGGCTGTGACGTGATTATGGCCAGAAGATGTCGAAATATTAATCTAGATCTAAAGCTCGGAGAGAAGGAGAGAAGAGGAGATGCATTGAAAGTGAATGCTGCTGTGAGCTTTAGGGCGTCCCCAAGGAGCACTGGCACCCCCCCGACTTCAGCTGAACCCGTTTTTACAGTGTAGAGTTTCAGTGATTGTCTGAATGCTGCAATATGTCTCATGCAGTTTGGTTTAATCTGTATTTGGGGAGGTTTTCAAAATGTTTAGTTGTGAAAAAACACGTTTTACATCAAGAATCAACTGATCGTCCTTCATCCAAGTTCAGCTGAGCATCAAATGTAATAAAACAAACCTGTGGCCGACCTTGTTTTAGGGCACGCGTGTTCAAATATATATTTATACAGAGACAGTGAAGAGCGAGACGCTTGCCCTTGAGCAAGGCACTTAGACCACCATGTGTTGGAACAGAACGGATCAGCTGCCCAACCACAGAGCAGAAGGCACACTTGTTCTCCACAGCTCCCTGCGGTGAATGTGTTTTAATGAACGTTATTGTGCAAAAAAAAAAGGTTTGATGAAAAGAGAGCTGTTGTTTCTGAGCGATGCCGGGACTTACACTATTTCGGCCGGAGCTCAGTGAGCTTAGAGTGACAACTAAAGACATGTAGTCACAGTGTTGTCCACACTTTAACAAGCTTCACAGGTCAACAGGACATAATAATAATAACAATAAACAGCACTGCAGAGAGCACTGACGGCGTCCATAGTTCAGCGTTTTGGGGAACACTCTTGTTGGCTTTCTTGCCAAGAGTCAGACGAGAATCGATATCACTCCCGAATCTGGGGCCAAGAGACGGTTAGCTTAGCTTAGCGCAAACACTGGAAACAGGGGGAAACAGCTAGCCTGGCTCTGTCCACATGACAGATGAATAAAGATTGCAGCGCACGTTCAGGCCTCTGACTGAGCTCAGTGTTTCATTAAAGACTTCCCATAAACATACGAGAGCATTTTATGGTCAATGTGTGAAGTTTTGACCCATTTGATGCAGGGACATGTTTGCTTGCTTTCTTTTTATTTTCTCTGGTCTTTTACATTTTTGACTCGCCACACAGAGGTTCCAACTAATATCACAGGTGTAACGAATCAAGATGGCTGCAGGCGTGGAGTGGTGCATCGTTAATGCCATTATTTACACCTGTGTTTTCCCTTTCATGACGTCAGAGAGGTCTCCAGGTGGTGAAACCAAAGTAAGAGCAGGAGAAAGGTCAGAGTTTACATTTAATCCGCGTGCGCGTGGTATACTTTGGCTTCCGGACAGATTGTATGAGCAGCCAAGCGGGTAAAAAACGTCCAAAATACTGTGAATTTCCGACAGCTACAAAATCCCTCGAAAAGATCAATCACATCGTTGGGAGTTGCAATGCATCTGAAGCCGTACATAGTTTCTTTGCATCTAGTTTCACTTATTAAACACGATTGCTGCATTGCATTCTGGTCTATTAAAGCTGCTTTGGAGGGAGAGAGATTCGTACGTTGGCTTCTATGGTTGTTTTATGGTTGCTTTTGCTCTTTCATTCATAAAGACTGAAAAAAAATCTTTCCTGAGATATTTGTGAGAGTTTAAATGTTATTAAACTGCATTTTAGCCGTTTGTTTTTTGAGGGCAGTTAGATGAGACAATACACCACCCATATGGAAATGGTTAAATCAAATAGCTTGCAGATTTTCCACACAGTGCACAGTTGTTAAACCCTTCCTCTTGTTGTCCTGATTTTCCCTTTGTTGTTGTTGTCTTGAAGCCGCCCTGATGCGACTGAGTTATTCATTAGTGCAACAATGTTCTGGTTCAGAGGAGGAACCCGGTCTAGCGTTGTTCCTGCAGTGGAGCACTAATTGCGCCTTCAGGGAGCGTCGATGCACCCCCGACCTCCTGTGCTATCCCCTGGCTTGGCGGCATTGTCGTCATCGACGTTGCAACCTTTGCCATCCCTCGTTGAGGGTGGACGGGGGTTTCAATGCAAAGGCGCGTGTGTGGTCTGTTGATGTGTGGTGCCATGGGCGTGGTGTCTGTTCACTACAGTGTTGCAATGAGGACAAGCTTCTGCAGATTTATTTGAATATTTTCTGCGACCAGTTGATGTCAGAAACATGTGTGAGATCAATTTAATCCATGAACATTTCCGTGACAAGATTATTCCAGAGGAAGATTCAACAGTTCCTTTTTGTCTGTTTTGAAGGTTGTAATATTTTTTGATTTAATATCTATAAAGCCAGCTTCCTGTATTTTATGAATGAAAAAAGCTGGAGGTTGTTTCATCCCCTTTGACCTTCTAGGATATTGTTGATAATTTAGTGGCTGCATTTGATGAGAAGTTTTTCCCCAAAGGCTTGTTTTGCAGCTGCAGACTCGACTGATTCTCAGCGGATGTTTTCCTCCGACTAAAGACATCATTCCCTCCAATTGAAACCAGTACGACTGATTAATGCATGTTGTGTTTTGGGCCAAGCTCTGACCGGCTTCAGCCAAACTGGAGAATGTGTTTCTGGTTTTGTGTGAGCTAGATATCTTAGGATTTGTGAATTTGCACAGGTGGCGTTAGAAACAAGATGTTTTTTTATGTTTAAAAATGATTTTTGAGTTTATTCAAATGTGTTTCCCCCCTCAGACCAATCCTGTCTCACAGAAATTAGATTGGTACACTGCATATGTTTGCAATTACGCTGTGAGGCAACGTTTCACGTTTTCAACACGATGCATTTTATTTGTGTCCAACTGAAAATAAGGCTCCTAATTGACTTTCCAACGTAGTTATTTCCGTCAATAGATTGCATTTCGTGTCTATATCAAGACCTGCCATGATACTGTACTGATATATTTATAAGTCACTTACGTCATTTGAACACTTTTCTGTGAATTCGACCATGTATCAAATATATATATATATATATATATATGAACTCTGCCTCATGTACATTAGCTGCTGGTCCTGCGAGCAGAAAGAGCAGCAGGTTCAGAGCATCTGCACTCATCATTTTGATGTGAAGTGGCAAACTGTGGGCTGGTGCCAATCACGGTGTGGAGTGTGTACAGTTTGTGAGTGTGTGTGTGTTTGTGTATGAGCGTCTGCGATAAAGAGGGAAATCTTTTGGGAGGTGTGTGTGTGTGTGTGTGTGGTGCACAGCGAGGCGCATGCCTTGTGTTAAGTGGCAGCGTGAGTCCCTTGTGACTCCTGTAAACTGGAATATTCCCCTTCTGTCGAACCGCGTCGCTTCCAACTGTCCTCATGACCTTCCTCTCCTCCCCTCCTCCAGCTCCTCCCACCCTCCCTCTCACCTTTCCTTGTCCTCTTCAACCCTCACCTTTCGTTCTCCGTTTCCGCCGCCTGTTCCTGACTCTTTCTTCGTGAGTCCTTTGAATCCCTGTTTATGGGGATGCGCTAACGAACCCTGGCACCATGCTAATGGGGATGCCCTGCAGCAGCCTCTTAGCTGCTCATAAATAAAACACAAGCGCACCTTTCCTGCCCTGAAATATTTCTGAGGGAATGAACTTTTGATCTTTGACGAATTGGAAATGACACAGGATTGGATTTAGAAATGAGAAACTGCTCCGTTTACATGCCAAAAGTGGCATTTGCTGGATTCACTACCATTTTGCTGCACTTGAAATGTTTTCTGGGAGATAAATAAGCATTTTTCTATGACTTCCTTCACTTCACTCTAAAATACTTGGTTTTAAAATCTTTAATTTTGTCCATCGTGTCTCAAAACAAGACAATACACTTATTTAACAATATATTCATCCCCGTCACTCAATAATTGGGGAAAAATACATATTCTGAAGGAAACATTTGAGTCATTTCTGTTTCGTTTAACTTCTTTGTCATTTTAGGTATTTATCTGTATCTATGTTTTAATATTTTGTTTCACACAGCACTTTGAATCGTCTGCACACAGGTCATAACTGGCTCCACTTCAGGATGGTACAGGATTTTGGGACACTTCATTTTCTATAAATCTAAAAACCAAAATGTCCGACTTCACCAGCTCCACTTAACGACTGGTCGGCTCTTTGATAGCCTCTTAGCTCTGCTCAATGAGGCTCGCATGAGTCACCGAGAGTCCGCTCATCGCTCCTTGTGATTCTCATTAGGCAGCACGGATCGGGACGACCAACGACAACAATGCCAGGATTGTCAATGATGCGCGAATTCTCCATATTGACAAAGTATCTGTCCACGCTGGAGGAGATGGAGAGAAGAGAAAGAGGGCAGGGTGGTATTATCTGAGAAAGGCAGATGCTGTCGTGTGCGTATTGGGAGAGTCCGTGTATCAGTTTGTGTGTGTGTGTCGTGCCATCTGCATCGTGCCTTTGCCTTTTGTGTGAGCACGCAGCACGCGACCGCCTCCGATCCAGACCCTTGGAAATATCTTTTTACTGACTGATGGTATTTGGTGGGGGTGGTGGAAGGATTATCCTTTACGGAGAGACGGAGGGAGGCAGGATGGGGCGGAGGTGCTGTTGTGTGTGTGGAAGGCAGCAAGGAAGATTGTCCCTGGTAGGGGGTGGCATGGTGAAACGCTCTGGATTGTCAAGCCTGTCATATCACCGAGGCTGTGAGAGTCAGATACGACTCTCTCTCTCTTTCTTTCTTTCTTCTTCCATTCATGCCCCCCTCATCCGTCTCTCTTTCACTCTCTGGACTCCTTTCCTTTTATTTGCCGGGTCTCACCTTCTATTCCTCAGCCATTCGTCTTTTTCTTTTCCCGTAAAACTTCCACCTCGGCCGCACTCTTCTCGGTTTTCTCTTCGTCTCCGTGTACCATTCTCGTGTCGCGCTCTCTGGTTACTGCACACATCACGTCCACGGACGTGATTGCCTTTCAGTGTGAAAACCGAAAAGCATAAAAGGCTGGTCCTGTTCCCATTACCCGCCTGGAGAGAAGATGACCAGCGCTCGGAGGGGGGTCTGTAATCAAAATAGATGAAGCCACCTGAGAGAGACGGGAATCAGTCATGCTTCGAAATGTGTCCGATCCCGGGCGTTCTCCCTGCGTCCCTCAGTCACAGCGCAGAGAAGATGGAGGGCAAAGATCAGCGAGGATTTGGATGGTGGTTTGGGTTGTTTGATGACGTATGAGTACAGAAAAAACATACTCGAAACCAGTTTTCTACTTCATTTTAAGCCCAAGAATGCCTCCCGTTTGCTGCCAGCTCTTTCAAAAGCTCATAGATAAGATGACAGAAGCACGAGACGTGGATGAGAGGCGAGAACAACCCGTCTCGATTGACGTCAAGGAGTTTCGCCTCTTCCAGGCACTCCGTCTATCTGTGCGAGCAGTTCGAGGCACCCTACGCCAGGTACCGGGTGACTGTGGAGAGTTATTCTTAGTTCTCCACATGAGTGGAAGATTTGATCTTTTTTCCTGAGATCCACAGTCAAGAGGAATACATAAAGAGGGTGAAAACACAGAGGTCGGTCCTGACGAGAGCCTCTTCCTCTCTCTTTAGCTCTCTCTCAGAAGTTTGTCTGCGCTGCCAAAGCATGCAGTCATGACAACATCACGTGCACTGGTGAAATACTTACACGATGCACACAGGGATACTCTTGAACCCACAAGCCCTCCAAATATGTAAGATGTTTGCAGGATGTCCTGACAAAATAAATCAGTTTGTTCGTGTCCTCTAGAACAGCGGTTCCCAAACTTTTTAGGCCGCGCACCCCCTTCTACATCCCGACTGGGTTCGCGCACCGCCCCCCCCCCCTTAATAAAAAAAAAAAAAAAGAAGCAACAGAGCCTTTTAAGCCTTCATAGCCGCATAAGAATCGGACCAATGAGAGAACAGTTTGCTCGCGCGTGGCATTTGTTTACAAGATTTAGTTCGCTGTTAAATGTTGCAGTGTGAACACAAACCGAACAAAGGAGCAACTGCAACATTGTATCATATTAAATGAGCGACTAATGTAGCCAGGATGTCTTCGGACAAAGCATCGATGCGGCGTGACACAGTGTTGTTGGACACCGGGATCATGTCCAACTTTTTTGCTTCTTTCTCCCCAATCATACATTCCACCATCTCTCTGGCAGCTGGCAAGCTCACGTCTTCGGCGATTGTGTGCGGTAGCCCCTTTCTCGCTATTCTGTAACCAGATATGAAGCCCGTAGTGCGTCATTTATAGACCCAACACATGAATGAGACTCCAGTTGTTTTTGGCTGTTTTGTAACTCCTCCAATTTCGATATAAACAATGTAAGGGGCTTTTGACTTGCACTGGCATGCTTGGTGTTCAGGTGGCGACGTAAATAAGAGCTTCAGACTGTTAGCCAGAACCTCACTGCACACCACGCACTGTGGCTTTGGGCAATCTGCGTTGCCAATCCAAGTGAAGCCCAGACACACATACTTTTCATCATATTTCCTCTTGTTTTCCCAGTCTGATGCTCACTCTCGTTTCCTCTTTCTCACCTTGACTCCGCGATGGGCCGATGTGCTCCCCATTTGTCTGTGCTGCACCTCTCCGTTCCCCTCGCCTCCGAATTCCTCTCTCTCTCTCTGTCCCTCTCCTCTTTTACGACTGATAGCTTCAGATGTCCCACCTGACAGTTTTTAAATTAAAATTAAATTTTTTTTAAATATTTAATATTATTACACCATCAGACCGCCATTACACTTTTCCTCTCGCGCACCCCCTAGAGGCAGCTCGCGCACCCCCAGGGGTGCGCGCACCCCACTTTGGGAATCCCTGCTCTAGAACAACACAAATAAGCGTTTTCTCATCTGACGCCGTATGTCGATATAAACAACTCATTCCAAGGAAATTCTTTCTGCCAGTAAATCTCCCCCAAATCCTGCTCACTAAGACAGATTCTTAGCTGCAAGAGCTGCCAAGTTTATGTGCAAATTGTAAGCGATTGGATTAGTTTGGCTAAAAGCAGCTCACACATCGATGTAGTCAGTTTAGAAACACCTCCAACATGGCTGGCGGACAGAAAAGGGGGGCGTTCAGCGCCTGCTGGAAGCCTCTCCTCACCTCGTGTTATTTTATCATTTCCTTTTTATCTGTTGGCCTCTCTCTCGCTCTCTCGCTCTCTCTCTCTTTATCTCCCTCGCTCTCTCTGTTTATCTCCCTTACTCTGACCTTTGCTGAGGTCTGGCCGTCTTTTACCCAACAGCCCCCCGCTGGTTTTCAAATTAGACTCTTTGCAAAAAAAAAGAAAAGAAGATCTCTAAGTGGCCCACACCCGCCGCCCTTTCACCCACTCATCATCTTATTCACTCACTCATGCACAACACCCAGATAACCCTCCGCCCCTCCTCCTCCTCCTCCTCCTCGCATCTTTAGCCGTGCACGCTCCAAGATCTGGGTCAACCGTATCAAACGCCAAAATGTGCCTGCTCCTTCTCTCTGGTGTGTGTTACGTGTGTGCATGGAGAGCACAGATATTGAGTGTGTGTGTGTGTGTGCAGGAGATAAAGTGGGGGTTCAGTACTGTTGTTGTTTTATCAGAAAGTGCTCAAGGGGCGTCTGATTAGGAAATCCAGTTTTATCAAGGGAATCTTTGTGTGCATGTGAGAGAGAGAGAGAAACAGAAAAGCAAGTGTGCTGCATGAGAGTGTGTACATTTTGCTCTAATTCAAAGGGGTTTTGGCAAACAATGTCTGGGCAAACAACCAACTCTTATTTCTGCAGCATGTGTGTGGTGTGTGTCTAGTGTGTGTGTGTACGTGGCCCACCTGGCACAGGGCCCAGCACATCCCATGTAGTCTGAGAGAGCGACAGCCTGGCGATGCTTGGTCATCCACTGACTCAGGGACATGATTTCTTTCTCCATTTCACTTTTTGTCATTCATGTCTGCCTCGATCTTCTCTGTCTTCCTCGCATCTTCTCGCAAAAAAATAGTTTCCCCACGTTTCACGGTTGTAACACAGTCGAAGTGAAGACATAATATCTCAGTTGACAACGTGGCTTCAGTCTAAAGAATGAAAAACACTTTCCCTGAAACTAGAAGGAAGTCAGAGAGCACACTTCTCCACCGAAGTCACAACATCTTCCACAATTTAGCATTCGAGGGCAGATGAATGTCATTTCTCCACATACTTTTGATCATGTGGAGTGTTTTAAAATCCAGGTATCAAAATGACTTAAAGATAATACCTAAATGTATTAGTTTATCAGAGAACATTAAGTCAAATCTGTGACCATTGAGTTGTGGCCTTTTCAATCATCCAATTTCCTGTAGTGCCACAAGAGGAAAGCATATTTTGTTGATGTCACACAGAGTTGACACACACTTCTTCTATTTTTTTAAGAAATGTCAACTAGTCCACAGAGTTTAGCAACAAGTTACAGCAAAAATAACTATGGTATTAGCTTATGTACCAAAAATGAGTCATTTATGACTTTACTCATGGCCTCACCCGCCACAAAACGTTCCCTGAAAGTTATAAAGTAATGGACAGTTTTGAGAATTTTTTGGCAACGAACATAAACAAAGAAAACAAAAAAACACGGGACGAAAAAAAATGATGTGGTTACCATTAAAGCATGATCACCTTCAGCTCCACACACACAGACCTGCTGCCAACATCCTTGTTTACACACACACACTCTCTTTCCCACTCACACACACACACACACACACACACACACACACACACACACACACACACACACACACACACACACACACACACACAGACATAACATATGTGGTCTCGCTCACAGTGACAGTGGCCTCGACAGCTTGGCCTGACAGTGAGAGGAGACTGACCTGTCAGGATGGATTTAACCCGACTGTCATTGAGTGACGGGACACTCAGTAGGTGCAGGGCTGCGTGTGTGTGTGTGTGTGTGTGCGTGTGTGTGTGTGTGTGTGTGTGTGTGTGTGTGTGTGTGTGTGTGTGTGTGTGTGTGTGTGTGTGTGATATTTATGAGGGATGGGAGGATTTGGGTGCGTCCCTCTTGGCACACAGTCGAGGTCAGCAGACACCATCGACTTGTTTTTTTCCGGGTGAATTCTGTGTCGTTCGAGTGTCATACTTGTGTACATATGGGCGTCTGGAACGAGGGCGAGCTGACAGATGGGGGCGGGTAAGTTGATGTTGAAAGGGAGGGGAGGAAGAAGAGTGGAAAGAGTGAGTGATGACGTGAAGGGGAGATGGAGAGGTGTGTTTGGGCTCCTGCTGCTAGCTTACCGTGGCAACGACTGTTTAGATCGCTCTCACCTGGGCAGTAGAGCCCAGGGACTGAGGATTGTTGAAGCGGGGAGGGTTGAGAAGAGGGATGGAAACGACAGAGAGAGAATCGGGGGATGAGGGAGGCTGGTGGTGGTTGCACATGATGCCACAGTTGGTGTGGTGTTGCGGCCAAAAGGTGCCCTACGGCGACGGTAATAAACCGAGCCGGCTGCCGGTGGCTTTGTTGGCCAAAAATGGACGATTAGTCTGATTGTATGTTTGTGAACTCGGAGAGACAGATACCCCGGCTAGCAGCTATTTTTAGGCTTTTTAAAGCAGCACTGGTCGAGTTTTCTTTTACAAAGCACACCAGTCGTATTGGTTTGAATTTAAAATGTTGACATTTTGCTTCAGCAGAGTATAACCTCCACATGTGAGCAAAATAACATGTCAGAGTGCACTCCAGCTGTAATAGCAGCGCAACACGCACAGTAAGATGTGTATTTACAGACATATAGTGCCAACAACATGCTCGATACTATTGAACACATAATGGTGTAACAATGTGTTTTTGTTCATCATTTGATCACATTTTTCAAGTCTTTTTCTCATTCGCTTTTCTCTCTATGGGCATTGTCTGTGATGCTTTATGGTCTGATGAACAGTTTTGTATTTTTAAAAAGACACACGATGATTAAAACGATGAAAATCAACAGACGAGGGGAGAAGGTTCTCTTCTGTTTCTGTGGATCATGAGGACATCGGCGAGCTTTCAGACCAGTGTGATGAAGCTCCGTTTGAACAGTTTAGGCCACTTTAGGTTCTTTAATTGGACAGTTTGAACTGAAAGTGTATATCTGCGAGCCGAAACAGGAAGCGTCCTGCAGTGGCTACAAATTAGACTGAAAGTCTGACTCACAGGCAGAGGCGTAGGTGCAAACACTTGCACGCGTAGTTTCACGCGCGAATACATCGTGGTGTAGTCGGACAAATCACACTCCAATCACTGCATCCGCGCCATGGCTTCTTCTCAGTCGTTTCCCTCACAGAGCTCCACTGGTGGCGCATCCTTCCTTCCTTCCTCCGCTTCCTTCTCTCTTTGAGCTCAGTATCCCACTGACCCTCCAGACCGGCCCGCTCACCGCCTCAGCACACACACTAATGACTCACCGACGCACACGTTGGATGCACAAACGCTCAATGCTACACAGAAACACGTGCGCGCACGCTGTCGCTCTTTTTCTCACATCCACACACACACGCGCACACAGTGGAGGGCCTGAGAAGCCGATAGCAGGGGGCCGGTTTTGATTGACCAAGCACTTTATGACTGTTAAATGCCTTCGTACTTAACCCCCACACACCACCTCCTTCCTCCCTGTCACACCACAACACACACACACACAGTCCTCAGGCCGTCTCTGCGACTGGGAATTAATGAGAGCCATCACTAACCTCACACACACACACACACACATACACACACACACACACACACACACACACACATACTTACACACTTGCATATTGCCACCCAGCTTGCGATTTGAGCTCCTGTACTTGTCCGGAATCCATCAACTTAATCCCCAAAATCTTTTTTCTTAGAAGTTCAGTCGTTCTTGTTTTAAACAAATCAATACAAATGTTAAAAAGCATTCAGGATTTTTGTAAATTTAATATTGATGATATTAACAGTATTACTCTGTTCTTAAAATGACGTTACATTTGGTGAGGAGCACTTCATGACTTGTTTAGGACTTAAAAGTCAAAGTTTAGGACTTGGGACTTGAAACTTATACTTGTGACGTGCAAAACAAAGACTTGGTCCCTCCTCTGGTTACTGCGATCCTCTACATGCATTTCCAATGATTCCATTGATCTCTGGATCAGTGTGTAGACGTCAAAATGATTTCTCACTGCTGGAAAATTCACCACGCCGTGGAAACAACTCTGAGAGCCAAACGTAAGAATGTGACTTAAAAGTTTTTGATTGTCGGAAGTCATCTGAATAGAAGTGTAAGTGCACTGTGTGTGTGTTAGTGTGTGAGACGTGAGCTCATTGGCTGCTCTGTTAGACCGGAGGGCCGTTCAGCAGCCACGCACACAACCATGTACGTCATTTTTAGGTTGGCATGTAGGAATTTGGCGGTTTATTAAAGATATTGTTCGTCACACACTCAGCTTCTCTCGCTCTCTCTCTCACACACACACACACACACACACACACACACACACACACACACACACACGGTCATGCTTTCTCACACAAATATAAGCATATACGTACGTTGCCAGTTTGCCAAATTTGTGATTTTGAAAGCGTGTATATGTGACTGAAAAGGAGGACTCGTGTGTCTGTGTGTGTGTGTGTGTGTGTGTGTGCGTGCGTGTGTGTGTGTGTGTGTGTGTGTACCCCGGTTCGGTGCGCTTCAGAGGACGTATGCACTCTGCTCATAAATAAAGGCCATGCATTATTCAGGTGAGCTCCTCCAGCTAATGCCCCTTAATGTGCCCAAACAGCCATAATGTACTCTGCTACCAAGGTGGCAGAGACCCCTTCACACACACACACACACACACACTCACACACACACGCACACACGTCATATCGCCACCCCTAGGTTTGACACAATGTCTTTGTCAACGTAGCTCTCAGCCTCTTATCTCCCTCTCAAATCGTCCCATCCTCCTAATTTTCTCCAAAATGAATCCACTTAGCTTCTGATCCAAATTGCCCTCGCTCACGCCGTCTCGCCACGTTTCCATCGAACTTACTTTGCCCAATTTGTCCCTAATTCTCCACCCTCAAACGTCTCCATGTGCCGCTCCTCCCCACTGTCTTTTTCTGAAAACCCTACTGTTCCTCCCCTCCGTGTGGCCCCGGGGTGCCAGCTTTCTGCACAATTAGGATTGTGCAGAAACAAGGATTTGAAGCTGTGAAGCTTCCTAAGTGCATAATCTCAATCAGTGTTTTTGGGGGAAATTAAACTGATTGAATTCTGAGGTAAATAGGAAACAGTTTGGAGAAAAAGACATTGAAATCTGTTTAAGGTGAATTGTTTTATCGGCGCGGATTTGCTCGTCTGCATTTTATCGACAGCGTTTTATGTTCGAATCACTTTGTTATTGATTCGCTTGTTTACCGTCTGTGGTTTTAATTGCTCCGTTGGTTTGTGATCCTCTTCTGTGTTTGTCTTTGTGGTGCACTTTAACTCTTCTGAAGTGTGATAAAACTCACAATTTGTATTTGTTGTAAGTAATAAATGCATGTATGAGACATTTTGTTAGGTTTTCTCTCAGACACTTAAAAGGCTGTTTCTTGTTTATTACAGTTATGTTGCCACACCCAACAGTGATGTCGATTTGTTTTGACCATTACATCACTTTTTTGGGTGTGAAAAAAAGGAATTTTCAGTCTAAAAGTCTTTGTAAATTGATTAAAGGACTGCCTGTGTGTAAAAGTCGTTGTTTGTGGTGATGGACCCGCAGATAATTACTGCCGAGTCTGCAGTTTCCCTCAGCTCAACAGAGCTTTACAGCAACTTCAGCGCATTGTTTTGGTTTTCCGGTCCACAGCTTCACTGTTTTGGTGGAAACACTCAAAGTCGTGAAGTGGATATAGAGGAGCGTCGATCAGCTGAACAGATGTTTCCCTCTGGAGATGGAGGAGGTCAAAACGGAGCTAAAAGAAGAAGAGTGAATGTTGGACTGATATTTCTTCCGGCCTTTACTCACGGGCAGCTTCCTTTTTTCATGCGATTCAATATATTTTGTCAATTGTTCTGCCTGCAGGAATCTATTGGTGCAGGTATAAATAGTTCTGATGTCAAATATTCACAGGAGAGTATTTTTACGTTTCTGTGTCCTTTATTCATCGGTGTGTAACGGCCTTTTAACGTAGCCAGCATCCCCACAAAGCTGAATTTCAGATGTGTGGAACCATAATAACTTAGAAGGTGATGATGTGTCAATGTTGAGTTCACAACGTGTTTTTGCTGCCTCCAAGTGGCCTAAAATATTGATTGATGTCGTCTTTAAGGATTCAACCTCCAGTGGGTTAGCTTTCAGAATACTTATGAAAAGATGAAGCGGTTATTTCACGAGATCTCTTTGTTTACCAGACGCGCCACATGTTCGTGTAACATTAACCTCTCACATGACACTGACTGCAGTTTGTTTTGAGACACACGGACCACCCCCCCCCCCTCACTCAGCGCACAATGACTCCATTCATCTGTCCTCCCTCTCTGTCCTCCCTCCTCCTCCGCTCATATTTATAAACGCAGCGAAGGTCAGAAACACAAAAACACAACACGTCTGGCCCGTCGCAGCCTCTCTGACCCTGGATCAGCTCTGGTTGTCTTTCCTACGGTCTGTTTAAGCTCTTCAGGCGCTCCAGAGCAGGTAGTGTCTTCTTCATGGTACAGACCTGTGGGAGTGTCATGATGAGTGGTGCTGGTGGTGAATTACTGCCTCCTTTTAGCTGTCAAGTGTGCAAAGTTTGGCCAAAATCAAGCTCTCGACATGTGAGCTTAGTTTGATATTTTTGGACATTAAATGAAACAAAACGTCAAAGTTAACACCACAAAATCCAGTCTTTGCAAAAAGTCCTTCAAATGAAACCCCATAATATGTTGTTGAATGAGGACTTTGTTAATGTGCTCAGATATTCAGTGTCGTGGTCACAATAATAACCACATGATAAGAGAAGCAACGTTGGCTCTTGGTCGGAAAGAGGAAACAACCTGAGGTCTCCGACGTTGCAGTCTTAACGTTGTGTTGACCCGCTCGACCCGCTCGACCTCCCTCTGTGGACTTTGTGGCACCTATCCTCACTCTCTTCTTCTTTTGCTGATCGAAGAGTTACAATCACTGCAGCCAGTGGAGCTCAGAGCTCCGCCACTTGACTTGTTTGGGGGCATTAAGATAACACAACTGGTGCTGTCATTTTTCTTGGGGAGGACAGTCTTGGTTTTTGATGTACATTCATCATCATAGAATAAAATAAATTGGTCACTCGTTCTATGATGCCCATGGATTATACAAGATACCTTTATAAGTATATAATAAGTTCTAATCACATACATATCCATAATGCTTACTACAGTTATAACACATTGTTGTTTGCTTTAAGTGAATCTAGCATAGATTTAATTATACTTTTTTCATTTAAAATGACTTAGAGTAACAATAACAAC
>NC_136639.1:4506308-4713808 GCF_949748355.1 Melanostigma gelatinosum
CTGATCACATGAATGAACACTGACAGTTGATACAAAAAGACAGCCAACAGCCTAACCTTGAGGAGACCCCTACTCCGTTCTCTTGAAGCCCATCACAGCGGTTACAGAGTTTAGCTTTAGCCTGCTAATCTGCTCTAGATCCACATTAAACTGCTCCTCAGGAGGCTGAGCGGAGGGGCAGTGCAATCATTTACAGCACGGCCTCTTCAAGAATTTGGTTTTTGGTCTCTTTGGTTCTTGCAGCGCATTTGAAATTAAAACAACGACTCCGAGTGGAAAATACAAACTGTCGGCTTCAGTTTTGTTTTTTTCATCCACGTCTTGGGGATTGTAACACGTTTAACACCCCCGAGGGTAAGAAGGGCTACGAGCCTTCTTCTTCTAGTAAACAACCTAAAACACCCGTCACCATGAAAATGAGTACTTTAACCTCTGTCGTTACCATTCCTACTTCCTGCTACTGAAGCATGATTCATGTTTATTATGGTGATGTGAAGGCAACTCCAAGCTTTTGGTCAAGGTGCTGAATTCAGTCATTGAACGAGCAGCAAACAAGTATTTGCTATGTGAAGATATGATGAAGTCATGTTTAAATGAGCAAAGAACGAAGTCGCTCTCCCTCTGTGTTGTTATCCGAGCTTCTCTCTGCTTTGCCTGATAGTTTACATCGTCAGGCCCGCCGCTCGTGCATTTTTAGTGCACGTGAGTGTGCCCCACTGGCCCCAACAGACGGCGTCGGACACGTGTTGCTGGAATTTTGTAGGAAATTGCAGAAAAAATGTGTCATTTTCGTTCAACGTCATATGAATATGAGGACACGTTGCAGGGACAGAGAATTCACTTTACTCATGAAGATACTAATGATAGTTTTGAGGGTTCAAACGTGTTCAACAAAGCAAATTTGTGGTATTTAAATATATTTATATGTAAATATATATAACGGATTAGGTTGGCATAGTCATCAGTGATGTTTTGATACAAATATTAATGACATGCTTCAAGTCTATTTCGCAACACTAACTTTTGGTGTCTCTAAAAACTTTTTTAGAATTTCTTGCTTTGCTATTCAGGTTGTTTTAATGTGCAAACTGCGTTTGAAAAGAAATGTGCATGAATGCAGATGGATTGAAAAGTGTAGTGTCACGGGTTGTCCCTAGGGTGGGGCAGTGCAAAAGAGAGCGTAAAACAGGCACAATCCGACCGTAGAAACAAAAATAAAGGTTTTATTGGTCCATCCCACTGGCAGTTCCTTGAACTCCAAAATCACACCTCAAACAAAAAAGTTCATGAATAAACATAAAGCGTCCCGGAGGAGAAAGTGGTTTCTTCCTCAAACAAAGTACTCCGACTCGGCAAAGTCCTTGGTCTCGGTTCCTCCAGGTAGGCGTCCTCCCTCCTACTCCGGGCCCTTAAGCACCTGCAGCTGGGTGCATGATGAGGCAGTCTGGGAGCTGTAGTCTCTAGCCCGGCGGCCATTTTGGGTTGTGGGCACTGATCGTGGGTGAGGATGTAGCGCCCCTCCACAACCTGTCCCCTTGTGATGCCACAAAAGGCACTCCTTTGTTTTTCATCAGCAGAGAGCCAAAACAAGAGAAACACGTCTCTGTTCTAATACTGACAGACTGCGTGTCTGTATATTAGTGTGACTGAATGTGTGTGAAGTCTTATGTAGGTGGGCAGGGTGTGTGAGACTGTGGGGGGGTAGTTGAGAAATTAGAAGAAGCCGAAAGCTGAATTATGGAGTGAATGAGCCTCTGGTATCACCGTGTTTCTGTCGAGGGTGGTGAGGAGGTTTTCTATTTTTTCTCTCCGAAACAAACAGCTGACCCCCTGTTGAGATTCTCTGCAGGGGGGGGGGGGGGCGCACTTGCCGAGCCATCTTCCTCTCCCTCTGGGAGACGCTCCACCAGCCCCTCCGCCCCCCCCTCCCTTGTTAGTCTCCATCGCCCCCCACCCCACCCTCTCTCTTCTCATTTCCCTCCCTCCGAGGCTTCATTTAACTCTCTCTCTGATCGCTTTTCCACCAGACAAAACTCTTTCCCTCTCCTTTTTCCTCTTCATCTTCCCTTTGTGTGCAGGTAGCTGTCTCCATCCTCTCTCTATCGCCTCTCCTCTCTTGCTGTCTCTCGACCTCCCCCCCCTCTGACCCCGATCCTGTAATCTCCCTCTTCTTATCTGTCTTTTTTACAACTTATTGGGAAAACACTGCCTTTTCTCTCCCTTCTCTCTTCTCCCCCTTTTTATTCTCTCAGCAATTTGGCGCTCGCTGGAGCCTGTGAGAAGACCCAGGGGGTTGGTTGCTCTATGAAGCAACATCTCTGAATAAATAAGCATGGGTAATTTGCTCCAAACCTGCAGCCCCGTATTTTATTTTGTTTCTTCTTTTCACCCTCCCAGTTTAGCGAGAAGAGATAAAGACACAATGCAATGGTGGGAGATCCTCACAGAGGCTCATTACATGGTTGTCAGTGAAGTTTTCTCACAGGGCTTCGTGACGGATCGCTCGGCCCCACTCCGCTCCGTCTACTTCTTTTCAGGGCAAACTATCTATATTGCATTCCTGCTTTTTTTCCAATCGTTGAGTTTTTTGGATGAAACCAGTTTTATTTAATGAACCGTCAATTCGAGCTGAACTAAGGCAGATCATTGAGAACAAATTGCACCTCACACGCCCAGCCAATGAGACTCTGAAGGATTCGGCAATTTACGAGCAATTTACCTCCAAAAAGGAGACATTGCATGCAATGAACTGGGTGTGGTGTATCCATCCATGGATGCAGGGGCGGACTGGGGGAAAAAAGTGGCCCGGGAGTTTACTGTCAGACCGGCCCACTCAATGCATCGCACGTATCGATGTCAGTGGCCTACTTGGAAAAATACCCATACACTTAACATTATTTTCGATGATTACAAAGAAATTACATCATATATGTTTTTTTTTATAACATTTGGATCCACCAATTTGCCTGGATGGACACATTGAATAAAATAATACTCCAAGGTAGTAGTTTGCTCGATGAATATGCTGAACTTTGGGCTAGTATCAGATGGTTATACGTATAACTACAGAGCCTTAAGGAATGAATGTCAGCAGAGAAAGACCACACAATAAAGAAACTGGAATCAGAGGGTAGAATTAGTTTGAACTATATTGAAATGAACAGAACATACGATGGGGTGTGAACATCAGTGGTATCAGTAGTGTTGCATGCTGGGTGTGTGATTGTGTGTGTGTGTATGTGTAGGGGTGTTGAAGGTGCATAACAAAACAATAAGTTAAGTAACAGAACCTAAACTAACTCTGCCAGCCCAGGTGCATTATAGTCACATAGTAATAAAAAACAATATCAGTATACTCATGTGTTATTATTACCTCACTACACGAGTAGTTTTTGCAGCAGCTCACTCTTTTCTGCAACACCGTCTATGATTTTCTCACTGTCCAGCATCTGCAAAACATCTGTCTGAGTAGCCATCAACATAAAAGCCTCCAGGTGCTGTTGAGAGCTGGTTAACTTAAACATTATTTGACATAAATTATTAGAAATGATAAGATTGCCCTCTTTACAACTACCACCATGGATAGCTTGCTCATCGATTGTAAGCAAGTAATTACGGCTAACATGTTAAATTAGATAATCTCGATGATGCGAACAGCGCCAGCTTGCTTATTTGACCAGATCATAACGGTCTCAATTTTGGACATTTATCATTTATCTAGCTAACGTTAGCTAGGCTAGCTTGTAGCCGAACACTACCTCATCTGTGAAAAGCAAGCTAACATTGGCCAAGTCAATGCCACAACTTACCATCATAACACTGTCACCAGTCGGTGGTTTCCCAAATAAGTCAGAGATTTTTAAATATTTTGATGCACCTTCCTCCAGATATCTCTTCTTTTTCTCCCTGAGCTTTTCAGCTCCACCTTTAAAGGATTTACGTTTTGGTACCGGTGCCATGCTGCTAGCTCGCACTCAAAACGGCTCGTCTCCGAGCGAGTGACGCAAGCTGCAGATACATGAATCCGTGACGGGACGCTACGTCAATAACTGACAACGCATGGTCAAATCAACGTAATTAACACAAGGACAGCCACAAAGTCATAAGAACCAGTCACATATATTCATATGACAACAAAGCACATCAATCCAGCAGACCTGCAGCGGATCCACGCATTCCACCACACAAGAGCACGAGCCATCAAATATTATTCATAAAAACGTTACTGCAGATGTAAAAAAACAAACGCAGTTTGTCACTTACCAAATTCTTTGTTGACAAAGAATTTAATCCCAGTACATCGTTTCAGTTCCAGTAAGAAGTCCTCGATTCATGGACGCCGTGACAGTCGAGCCGCCCCTGTATTTCGCCGGTCTACGGCGGCCATTCGCACCTGCGCCGGCCCCGCCCCGACCGTCGCCCGGCACGAGCGCACGGCGCAGACCGCGGTTATGGAGAAAAGTTTTTAAAAGCACCGTAGTGTCCAGCCGTGCTATGGCGTCCTCGGATCGCGAGGAGTAGTAGAATGTCAGTTTATACTGTTGATACAGTTTTCACTGATTATTGACTTTCGGTATTAGAGTCAATTGAACGTGTTCTGTGAAGCATATAATATAGTCGGGCCGGCAATGTCAGAGACCGGCCCAAACCCCGTCGGCCTACCGGGGATTCCCCCGGTATCCCCGATGGCCAGTCCGCCCCTGCATGGATGTTGTAACACCAAATACTTCTCTGTTTCTCTCCACTTTGTCGTTGAAGGAGGTGGTGGCGGTTTTGTTTAAATGCGGGTTGACGTCTGATGATTGAAAGTGTTGAAGAGTGCTTCCTTACATGTCTCAGATCAATGTATCCTCATAAAACCATTTGTATATCTTACAAAAAGCTACGCCAGCAACACGTGTCAATTTCCACTCGTTTTCAGAATAAACTTCCGTCTTCACGGGAAACGGTCATGTTTAAGCAACAAAACTACTGAGTAAGATTTGGAAAAAGATCTTCATTTTGGGTTAAAATAACTACTGAAGTCAGCACATTAACGGCCTCCTGGCTTCAAGGCTGCTGTTTATTGGACCCAACCAACGCCTCTCCCACCGTCTTTGTTTTGCTGTCTTTACACTTCCTCGTTCGTGATTACGTGCATAGCCTACGAAATGATTTCGTGGCTACCTGCGAATTACGCTGCATCATTTTTTGGACAGCTACAAACGCTGTATGAGAACAGCCTGCCATCGTCAAAGAATTCATGCTGCCACTCACTCTCTCCACCCGACTCCTTTGCCAGAAAGCCTTAAAAATAAAGTGTGTTTGAGCAACATGGCCGCTCGAGTCCAGGCGGGAGCCTCGGTTGCATGTCGGCCCCTCTTAAGCACAATGAATGCCATATTGTATCGCAGGTACTGGTTTACATCTGTGCACAAGGATGCACAAGCGCGCACACAATGCAATACAGAAATAAGAAAACTGCTGACAAGTCAACATGGAATAAATGCAGAAGGAAACACATTTCTGTTTTGGTTGCAAAACTTTGCTTAAAACTAAAGCAACATTTTAACGGAAACTTATAACTGTTTTTTTAAAACTCATTTTTGAACAATGACCATTGACTGCATCGATAGTTTTTTCATGAGACGTGATTCATGTGTGAGTTTCTTCTGTTTTCACAACCCTGTGGTTTATTAACAGACGAGGAACATTGCTTTTGATGAAATGCATTTTTCAGGGTTGCCAAACACACGTTTATAGTTTACAGTCTCATAGTTCATGAGACTGACTGAAAACCTCGTCCATTAAAGGGGAAATACAAGTGCTTTTTTAACACATGGGTTCAACATCACACATGTTTTTTCTGAGAGTTTTTTAAGCTTTGCTTTCAGTGTAGCAACAGTGTGGGAATGTGAAAATTCACAGAGATTTTCTTCCTCTGCCATGTGAAGACTCGTATGTGTGAAGACCATAGACACCAAGTGGACGTCCTCACCGTGACGTCACCCACTGGTTTGTGGACGACAGTTTTGAACCCTCGAGTTCGGCATTTTGGCCGTCGCCATCTAGTTTTTGCAACCACAAGTGACACAAGAGGGTACAATTAATGCCCCGCCCCAAAGCATACCCTACTTTATGGTCTATAACTATAACTTGACCATAATTTACGAAATGAACATCATGCTGGATTAAAGCAGACTATAAACTTCAGATTGAGACCATTTACAATGTTTACTGAGGTAATTAATCAAGAGTCATTTTCTCATAGACTTCTATACAACCAGAGGAGTCGCCCCCTGGTGGTCATTAGAGAGAATGCAGGTTTGAGACACTTCCCCTGCTTCACTGCTCGAGACAGATTTTTGTTTACCTCCCCAAGTAGCAGGTGTGTGTCCATCAACAAAATGTTTTCTGGTCTGAGTTTCTGCTTTCTCTTTGTAGAGATTTCAGATAAAAAGCAGCCAGTCGAAATTATTTTTATTTCTCCCTCAAATTTCGAAGCCAAACCTTTTTATTGCCACGTGCGCCATCATTTTTGCATTTCCTGAAATATTTTCTTAGCGCACAGAAGAACCAAGGACCTTTTTTTCATTCTCAATTCTCTAAAGTTGACTGAATGATTTGTGTCCACCGTGGATATTTAACAGTTTGGGCTAAAACTGTTTATATTTGTGAACAAGGATCACTCGCTCCCGAAGCTTGAAACGAGACAGACGAGAGGACGCTCTGGGACATCCTCGAGGGGCGACTCCGTTGGCAGCCGACCAGAGACTGACTGAGTTTAAAGGCTGAACAGCTGCTTGCAGCTTCTTTTCCACAGAGGGGCTTTTCTTTATCCTGAGTTTAATCAGACACCGTAGGCCTGCTTCACTGCACTACTGAGGTTAATGAGCTTTAAGTGAGTGTTTCCCCCACCGCACACATTTCAAAGTTATTTTCTTCAGATTATTTTTCTTTAGATAGTGACGTGGAAAAGTTCTACTGAAGTCAATCTTCACTTGGATGAATAAAATAAATAATTCTAAGAGTCCCAGTTGTCCTTACTGGAGTATAAGAATAGAGTTTATTCAGGCTAGTCTCATCCAGCATTTATAGATATTCCGATAAAATAATGTCGGTATCCCACGAAATCCGTTATCCACGTAATTTTGAACCTAGAAGTATAAAGGCCGCAAAATCCCACAAAGGGTCAGCGGGAGAGGAGGTGGATGTGTCCACCGAACGATCTTTCGGCCGCTGTTCCTTCATGAAACGAGAAGTCTGGGTTGATTTATTTCTCCCATAACTTGCGCACCCTAGTAGTTATTTTAACCCAAACAACAATGTTTTCCTAAACCTAACCAAGTAGTTTTGTTGGCTAAAGGTTCCCATGAGGACGGAGGTTTATTTTGAAAAAGACTGCATTCATATAATGTGTGGAATTTGACACGTGTTGCTGGACTTTCAAAACAAAACGCATGAAAAATGAGGAGAAACTTGTCATGGGATGTCATACGAGCTGTTGCATGAGGATACGCTGATTTATTGCAACTCAGATCTGACGTCATGAAGATCTTGGTAGAGTGCATACATGGACACAAATATTCCCAAAATGTAAAGTAACATTACATCCTCTGAGCTCCGTGCAGTATGACCCAGATCACATGGAATCACGTGTGACCATCAGGGAGGAGGCAAAACAATGTTGTGTAACCCTTCGGTCCAGACTATTTACCACGGGAGTCGGGAACATCTCCAAGGTCTTCATCTGAACCTCCAGACACAGAGCCTCCTCACATAAAGCGTGCCAAGTGTGAAGGACTTAGATTCCTTTCAAAATATCAAACCATGACAATGCACATACACCACGTTTCTTCATGTCTACTCATTTCTTCTACCTCAGTGAGGAATCGTAGAGGGATGGGGCCGAGAGATGCAGCAAATGGACTCAAAAAGAATGTGTTGTCGTGAATAGTCTTCTAGTTCACACATTTTTTGTCTGTACGCCCTCTGGCGTTTTGGAGAATAATGCAAAGAACAGAGCTTTGAGCATGAACCTTAATGAGTTTGTCTGCTTCAGCAAGAACGCTGGTGTTATTGTTGTTAGTGTTGCTCATTGTTAATTCTCTCCGCCGGACTCGCTCCCTCTGGCCCACCACAGTGAATTGGGTGTGTTGTGTCTGGAGCCCTGAGCTTGGAGATGCTCCACTGTGACGCTCCTCTGAGCCTTTGTGCTGCATGACAGGAGAGGAGAGAGGAGAGGAGGAGAGAGGAGATGGATTCAGGAGAGGAGAAGAGAAGAGAAGAAACAGGAAAGGATGAAATAATAGAAGAGAGAGGAGATGAGGACTTGGGATAAGAGGGGAGGACACATAAAAAGGAAGTGAGTAGAAGAGAACAGAAAATAAGAAAAGGAGAAGAAGCAAGGAGAGGAAAGAAGAGGAGAGGAGACAGGGTGACTTAAACAAAGAAGGGAGAGGGGAGGAGACAAGAGAGGATACAAGGAAATGAGAGGAGTGGAAACTGGGAGGGGAGATGAGACATTAGGGGAAACAAAGAAAGGAGGCAAAGAGTGGAAACGAGGAGAGGAGAGCAGAGAAATAAAATGCACAGAGGAGATGAGGCGAGGAGAGAGAGGGAAACAAGAAAAGGACAGGAGAGGAGGCAGGAGGACAGAAACAAAGAAGGAAGAGGGGAGGAAACAAGGGATGATACAAGGAAATGAGAGGGGAGGAAACAGGACACTAGACTAGAGGAAACACAGAAGGAAGAAGGGAGAGACAAGTTAGTGGGAGGGGAGGAAACAGAGGAAAACAAGAGAGTAGGTGAGGAAGCCAAAAGATGAGAGGTGAGGAAAGATGGGACAAAAGAGGAATCAAGGAGAGCGAACAAGGCAAAAAGACAAGAGGAGAGCAGAATATGAAATGGCGGAGAAGAGGTTGTCAGTTCGATTGAGATTATCGATGAATTTTACAAGAGCCATTCTGCGACAGCGTTACAGCGGCTTTGAGCCTCGGCCTTGAACACGTGACCCACAAATCCACTGTCAACCTGTTGCTCCTTGCAGCACAAATGACCCATCAAAGTTATTTATTGAGCTGCATCCAGGCCAAGGCTGCAGTGACATTCGCTGACGCACAGCCATATAAATACACGTGTGTGCCTTTGGACAAACTGGACCCGTCAAAAACTCAGTGTTTTGTTCCGTCTGTGCCCAAAGAGGATTTGGTAAACAGAGTGTAGCCCCCCCCCCCTTGTCAATTAGCTAACATGTTGATGTCAGCATGGTCAGCATACTATAATCCTTCTCTTAATGTACTGTAATAACCCTCCTCCCTTCCTCTGCTCACCTTCACTCACTACACGCACACACACACACAGTTCCTGAGGGAAGCAGCCACACAGCATCATGACAGGATGCTGCATTAGCTCAGCCGTCATAACATTCTACCAGGAGCTGAATGAAGCTCTCCGGGGCATTTGGAAGAGACGACTTTCTGACCCAGCGCACGACTCTGCTACAGTATGCAAGCACTCAATTTAGCAAGGTGCCTCTCATATAGAGAGGCGAAGCCCCACCTCTCCCATTGGACCACCATGGAACCTTATTGAGGGAGAAATAAGTAGTCAATGGTGAGAGACATTCTTTGTTAGGATTCATCCTCTGAGGACCATGAATGTCTGTTCCAAGTATCAAGGAAATCATCGAATAATTGTTCAGTCTAGACCAAAGTGAACCAACTGTTTTTGCTGTTCTGCTTCTTTTTCATTCCAAACAAATCACTTTGGTTGAATAAATGTTTAAAATAAAAAAGTCTCCATAAACTGAATACACTGTGAATCATTTTGTGTCCTATTTCATGTTTATTTTCAATAATTCCCCGTGTTTGTTGCTTCACAGCCAGAACAACAACAATGACTGACTTCCCCCTCGGAAACTTCCTCCCCAGTCTTCATTCATCGACATGAATCACAGCAGCACACTTCCATGCAGTCTGTCCGCGGCCTCCCTCTGGGTCTGAGGGAAGCAGCAAGCGTCAGGGCCAAGATGGCGGTTAATGATGTGTAGCTCGCCAGGGGACTGAGGCGAGGCGGCCATTTCAGCCGGCGGGGCGGTCCAGTCTGGGTGGTTAATGCATCCAAGACAGCTGGTGACACAAACCCAACCGTCCAGAGGAGCTGTCTGGCCGGCCAGCAGTAAGGTGTGTGTGTGTGTGTGTGTCAAAATGCTCACATGAATTGAATGTCTCTGCACTACGTAATAAAGTTCAGTTTTGCAAAATTTTTTAAAGCAAACAGCAAGGTGGAAAAAACGCCTCATCTGGAATCGGCGACATATAGTGTGTGTGTGTGTGTGTGTGTGTGTGTGTGTGTGTGGATAAGTTTCCTTGTTTCGTACAAATGAGCGTCCTCGAAGGGCCGAGTGTCTTTTTCCACCTCCTCCGTCTCCATGGTGAAACAAATGAGGGTTCCTTCCTTCAGGGATCATTGAGGTGTGTGTGCGTGTTAGTCTGCGCACCTCGAGGTGTCTTATGCAGATCAGTGTTGTCAGGTAGCGCTGTCTCGTTCCTGCTGTTTTACACATCTGTCTGCCAAGCTGTATACGCCACACACACACACACACACCGACACATTGCCAACAAAATGTACACACACATACAAACACTGATTATTTCTAATTGGGGACCAAACTCTGCTCGTTTGTTCAGATGAAACAATGTATTTTGTTGTTTGTGAGATATTCCTCGGGGTCGTCTGTTTTTTAATAAAGTCTGTGGTGCAACATGCAACATGTATATGTGTGTGTGTGTGTGTGTGTGTGTTGCCTTTTCCATGAGTTTGTATTTTTCTTCAGAGTTGCTAAACTAAGCCTCAGAGTGTTTTGCCGGTGGCCTTGGTTTACATGTCCCAGTGCTCTTCTTAAAAAAATGAATCATTTCTGGAGCAAAAACTGTTGAATAATTCAGTCATGTTTAAAAAGAATAAACTATGATCCTCCATGAATATGACCTCGTAATCACTGTAACTGATGGACTCTTTTTGTGCTTCCTTTTGTATCAGTTTACGTACTTGTTTTTTCTTTGTAAAGTGTTTTCTGTTCTTATATTGTTTACATTTTAGTTTGCGAACTTATTTGATGTTTGAGGTGTTTTCTGTACTTATACATTTACAAACTTATCTTGAGCCCAACCATGATGTTTTTTTTCTAAATCTAAGTGGTTTTGTTGCCTAAACATAACTACCAATTCACGGTAACGATGTGACATAAAGTGACACGTGTAAAGCCTTGTATACGTTACCACGACACACGCACTGTCCTTAAAATGTCTACGTGCTATTTATAAGCCGCCTACAGGTTGACAGAAGAGTCGGTGTTCAAGGATTTCAGATAGGATGGGATCCCCGCGGTACCAAATCATGTTTAACAGGCTTGAGCGATCACCATTTCCTCACCTTCACCTCCCGTCCTGTAAGAGCGACTCACGGGCAGATTGGACGTGCAGCTCCCACCTCAGGGTCAAAGGTCGCCTGCAAATGGACGATGTCATGATTTGAGACATTATTTAAACTAAACAATCGCTATATAAACATCTAAAAATAATAATGAGTCATACGATTGTGAGTTTAAGCCCTAATAGAAATGGTGAATGGACATTTACTGTTATCACATTTTTAGAATGACATAAAATGTGTCCTATATTTCCCTTTAAATCATGATTTAATTAAAACAGGTTGTAAATGATTGTTGTTGGAATGAGAGGATCATGGCCAGTAACCACAGTGTGTTGTACGGGCAGCTTTTATATTGTTTGTGTATATATTTTGCTTGAGGGATATACATGGTCTGTGGTTTGCCGTAATTGTTTCTTTCTTTTAAGCATGAATATTACCGGTTCTATGTGGTATTATTGTATTGATGTACTCCTACGTGGAATGTCCCCTTTCACTGATGCTCTGACACTAAAATCAAAATATACGTCATGCACATACGTACATACCATTGTCATTTACCACAAAAAGAAAGGGTGTGTTTCAATCATTGTCATCCATTGTTGGCTGAACTCAGTTAGGTCTCGTTTAAACCAGTGAGACTTGAGCCTAAGCAGGAGTACTTTCAATGTATTGCTTGCAGTTTAATATACCTCGTGCATTTTTTTAAATGGGCAGTTTGAGACGTTTAAACACTGCAAAAAGAATTGAAGTATAGGTAATCAGGTATATATACCAAACATGTACTTATACTGTATCGGGTGGTCTCATCCAGCGTTCGTACAATTATCAATGAAAAATAATGCGCAGTAATTCCTTGATAACCCAATTATTTAAATATATGTTTTCCATATAATCTTGAATGAGGACGAAATGAGAAGTTGATGTTTTTGTTGCGTAACTTGCATACTTCAGTAACGGCACTTCCCTGGTTATTTTAACCCAAACGACGATCTATTCCTAAACCTAACTAGTTGTTTGGTTGCCTAAACAAGAGAGAGACGAGCCTCAAGGCCTCTGGACCGCATCAATATTACAGCACTCAGGGCCGGAGAGAAGCCAATCAAATATTCATCCATCACCCCTCCTCTCGTTCTCTTTCTCACAGCTCTGGTTCTCTCCAGCAAGTGAAAACACACATCAGCTACCTTAACCATCGGTGTAGAGGCTCTGCTCGTGTATTCAGAGTTCCTGGGGGAGCGCTTGGGTTAAGTGTTACATAGAACGAGAGCTCCACTTGGGGTCAAATGCAGAACAAGGACGCCGTAGTAATGCTGAGGACAGACTGGCTGTCTGGTTCTGCTGTTGGAGCACACATACGTACGTATAGTGGAGTCCATTCTAGTGCAAGAACGAACCTGCATGTGCACAGATAGCGCTCACTGTAGTCAGATCTTTAAAAAGTAGCAACGCCATAATGAAAAAAATACTTTGTCACAAGTAAAAGCCCTGTGTTCGAAAAGAGCTCGATATATATATATATATATATATATATATATATATATATATATATATATATATATATATATATATATATATATATTATGTACAATTATGTTACAAGTACGTTACTCAAAAGCCACCGTAGTTCTCCGACTCGCTTGGAAAGTGAGGAGTGAGTTCTGGAGGATGTCCAGTTGGATGCAATCTGCTACTTCACCACTGGATCTCACGAAATTCCTCACACTGCTCCTTCAAGTACAGTACTTGGGTAAGTGGACTTAGTTACATTCCTCCACTGCAGTCAGCCTACGTAGAGTGACACATGTGAGATTGAGGCTGATACAGTAGATAAGCTTTTGTGTTTCTGTGTAACAACTAGGGTTGGGTACCGACAACCGGTGCCAATATGGCTTTTTTTTTGATATGTGATGGCTGATGGCTTTCATGGTGTATTTGTACACACTTTAAAGTCATATACATGTTCTCATTTACACTCATGCAGTAACATTTGTGTGTGGACATCATTTTTATTTTTTTCATCTCCACAAGGAGGAAACAAAGCACTTTCCCTGGAGTCTGCACAGCATGTCTGTTACTTGTTTGTGAGGGATACTTAAACGTTAAAAAAATATATCTTACAATGTATTCACACACATTAATATATATGTATAAAAGGTGCTGGGATGTAAATCATCTTTAATGATTACTTCTTGAAGAATCATGACCTAGTTATCTCTAAAATAAATACTGAAACTCGATCATATATTACAGGATTATGATCTGAAACAAGCCTGATAAACCAGACAAACATTCAGTAAGAACAGATTCAGATTTTAGTTTTCAGTATTTACAGAAGTTTTGAAATTGAAAATGAAGTGAAAAAGATACTGTGGTGGTGGGCGTGGGTGGCTCAGCTGTGGAGGGGGCGGAGTGTGGGAGTGGTTCGGGGAACGGTGCCGGTAAGGGACTTAATTAGGCGCAGCTGGAAGGGATCCTGATTGTCTCACTCACAGCTGTATTTAATCCCACAGTAGAGACTGAGGCGAGGGACGGACAGGACGGAAAGCTCCTGCGGCGTGTGCTCGGAGGCGAGGCAGGAGAGCACCCGGCCAGGCCCGTTAGGGTTTAAAACAATAAAGAACAATTGAAACCGTCATTCCACCGTGTGCTGGCATCATTGTGCTCCCCAGACCCACCGGGTAGCAGAGAACCTGCTACAGTGGAGCCCAACGTGGGGCTCGAGCACAGAGACATGGACGGAGCAGCACCGGAGGCGCCGGCGCAGCCGATTATGATGCTGGGCCAGATGCTGGGAGGGATCGCGGCCATGCAGCGGGACCAGGCTGAGGCGAACCGGCAGTTCCTGGGGCCGCTCCAGGCCCAGGCGGAGCGGCAGGCCCACGCCCTGGAGCAGCTCGCGGTCCGGGCAGCGGCCGGCCCGCCGGTGACGGCCCCCTCTCCATTGGCGGGGGTGGTCCTCCACAAGATGAGTGCCGCCGACGACGTGCAGTCATTTCTGGACACATTCGAGGCGACGGCGGAGGCGTGCGGCTGGCCCGCGGCAGAGTGGGGGGTCCGGCTTCTGCCTCTCCTCACGGGGGAGGCACAAACAGCAGCCCTGGGGCTGCCACCGGCCGCGAGGCACCGCTACGAGGACGTGCGTAAAGCTGTCACCGATCGCCTGGGCCTGTCTCCGGAGGACCACCGGCGGAGGTTTCGTGAGGCCAGACTGGGACCCGAGGACCGGCCCTTCGCCTTCGCCCAGCGGCTGAGGGACGACGCCGCCAGGTGGCTGCAACCAGAGAGTCCAGGGGGGGCACAGGGAGTAGTGGAGAAGGTGGTCATGGAGCAGTTCGTCGGGGCGCTGCCGGCTCGCACGTCAGCTTGGGTCCGATATCACCGGGCCCCGACCCTGGGGACCGCCATCACCCTGGCAGAGGACCACCTGGCAGTTCATCCCAGCGGCCCGGGAGACAGTGGCCGCCCGCTGGCGCCAGCCCGGCCGACGCCGGCACCTCGGAGGCGGCCGCCTCCGCAACTGCTGGCGCGGCCCCCCCTGGCTCCGCGGGCGGCCCCCTTCCTCCCCTCTCCCGAGGCACCGACCTCCGCGTCTGCCGGCACTCTTCCCAACCCACATGGGGGCCCTCAAGCGCCAGGGCTGGAGTGTTGGAGGTGCGGGCAGCCCGGTCACTTCCGGAGGGAATGTCCACTGATGGTGGTGGGCCAGGTGGTTCGGGTTGCCGGCCCTCCAACGCCCTCCCCCGGTCCAGGGTCGACGTACCGCATTCCGGTAAGGATTCAGGGGGGTATACATCAGGCAATGGTGGATACTGGCTGTACGCAGTCGATGATTCACCAGAGCCTGGTTCGGCCCGGGGCATTGGTGGAGGCATTGTGGGTGAAAATTAAGTGTGTGCATGGGGATATTCACAAATATCCCGTGGTGCCAGTAGAAATTAGACACATGGGGAGAAAACATAGTCTGAAGGTTGCGGTTAGCTCCCGCCTTACGCACCCCCTGATCTTGGGAACGGATTGGCCAGGGTTTGGGAAATTAATGGGGCGGGGTGCGGGGGTGCGTTCATGACAGACAGGGTCATGCGGTATGTGTGCTGTGCTCAGCGGTGACGCGAGGTTGTCCGACGCTGCAGATGGGGAGGGGGAACCAGCGGAGCCTCCCGTGGAGACTCCGCTGGGTCCCGAACTACCCTCCATGGAAGATTTTCCACTTGAGCAGTCTCGGGATGATACTCTACGCTCAGCCTTTGACCAAGTGATACGAATTCATGGTCAGTTGGTGCGCCCTGATGCAGCACAGTCATACCCGCACTTTTCATTGATTAGGGACAGACTGTATAGAGTGAGTCGTGACACTCAGTCAGGTCAGGAAAATACCCAGTTGTTGGTGCCGAGAAGCCGCCGGGAAATTATTTTCCAGGCGGCTCACTATAACACCGATGGCTGGCCACATGGGATATGAGAAAACACTGGACCGGATAATGGCCCGATTTTATTGGCCGGGCATTCGGGGTGATGTGCGCCGTTGGTGTGCATCCTGCACAGAGTGTCAGTTGGTAAAGCAGCCGGCCATTCCGAGGGCGCCTTTGCGTCCTCTGCCATTAATGGAGGTCCCATTTGAACGTATCGCCATGGACCTCATCGGGCCATTTCACCGGAGTGCACGCGGATATCGCTTTGTGTTAGTCCTAGTGGATTACGCAACACGATATCCCGAGGCAGTGCCGTTGCGCAACATTTCTGCAAAGAGTGTCGCGCAGGCTCTGTTTCAGGTCATCTCCCGAGTCGGAATCCCGAAAGAGATTCTGACTGACCAGGGCACCTCGTTCATGTCACGCACACTGAGAGAACTTTACGGATTACTGGGCATTAAATCTATTCGGACCAGTGTGTACCACCCACAGACCGACGGTCTGGCGGAGCGTCTGAATAAGACTTTAAAGTCCATGATCCGTAAATTTATTCACGACGATGTCCGTAATTTGGATACATGGCTTGATCCTCTGTTGTTTGCAGTGCGGGAGGTTCCCCAGGCCTCCACGGGATTTTCTCCCTTTGAACTACTGTTTGGCAGGACACCACGGGGGGTGCTCGACCTGATTAAAGAAAACTGGGAGGAGGGTCCGAGCACCGGGAAAAGTGAGATCCAATACGTCCTGGACCTGCGAGCAAAACTCCACACACTGGGTCGACTGTCACGTGATAATTTGCTCCAGGCCCAGGACCGTCAACAGCGGCTGTACAACAGAGGGGCCAAGCTGAGACAATTCGCACCGGGAGAAAAGGTACTTGTATTGCTTCCTTCTTCCAGCTCTAAACTCCTCGCCAAGTGGCAAGGACCCTTTGTGGTCACACGGCGGGTGGGGGATGTCGACTATGAGGTGGTGTGTTCTGACAGGGGTGGAGCTACTCAGATCTACCACCTCAACCTCCTAAAAGCATGGAGAGAGGCGGAGTCTGTGTCTCTGGTGTCCGCGGTTCCTGAGAGGGAGGAGCTGGGGCCGGAGGTTCCAAAATCCTCCGATCCAACCTCGCTCCTTTGTGAAGCCCACCTCTCCGGGACCCAGAGAACAGACATTGCACAGTTGCAGGAACAGTTTGCCGATGTGTTCTCCCTCCTGCCAGGGCGCACAAACCTCATAATGCACCACATTGAGACTCCTCCTGGCGTGACGGTGCGGTTACGACCCTATAGGTTACCTGAACATAAAAGAAAAGTGGTTCAGAGGGAATTAGCGGCTATGCTGGAGATGGGGGTACTATAAGAGTCCAACAGTGCCTGGTGTAGCCCCATTGTTCTGGTTGTCAAGAAGGATGGGTCAATACGGTTCTGTGTGGACTATCGCAGGGTGAATGATGTGTCACGATTTGATGCTTACCCAATGCCCTGGGTCGACGACCTCCTGCACCGACTAGGCACTGCACGGGTTTTTACGACACTGGATTTAACCAAGGGCTACTGGCAGATTCCTTTGTCGCCAGAGTCCAGGGAAAAAACGGCCTTCTCCACTCCGTTTGGGTTATACCAATTCACCACACTTCCCTTTGGGTTGTTCGGTGCCCCAGCCACTTTTCAACGCCTCATGGACCGGGTGCTGCGTCCGCATGCTGCGTATGCTGCCGCCTACTTGGATGATGTGATCATCCACAGCACCACCTGGGCGGAGCATGTGCAGTGTGTGGGTGCGGTGCTGGAATCCCTGAGGCAGGCGGGGCTCACCGCCAACCCGGGGAAGTGTGCGGTTGGATGGAGGGAGGTACGGTATCTGGGGTACCACTTGGGTGGCGGGCAGGTGCGCCCTCAGGTGGACAAGACTGCGGCTATCGCAGCCAGCCCGCTGCCCAAGACTAAAAAAGAGGTTAGGGGGTTTTTGGGGCTGGCGGGTTATTACAGGCGGTTCATCCCCAACTTCGCAGATCTGACCAGCCCCTTGACCGACCTGACCCGGAAAGGTGCCTCAGATCCGGTCCAGTGTTCGGAGCAGTGCCAGTTGGCATTTGAGCAGGTAAAACACGCCCTCTGTGGGGAACCACTCCTTCTTACACCTATCTTCTCTTTGCCCTTTACTCTGCAGACTGACGCATCGAACAGAGGGCTGGGGGCCGTTTTGTCCCAGCGGGTAGAGGGGGTTGACCGCCCGGTGCTCTACATCAGCCGGAAGCTATCCGAGAGGGAGACCAGGTACAGCACGGTGGAGAAGGAGTGCCTGGCCATCCGGTGGGCGGTCGACTCCCTGCACTACTACCTCCTGGGACGCTCTTTCACCCTCTGTTCGGACCACGCCCCGCTCCAGTGGCTCCACCGCATGAAGGATACTAACGCCCGGATCACTCGGTGGTATCTGGCTTTGCAGCCGTTTAACTTCAAGGTGGTCCATAGGCCGGGGGCGTAGATGGTCGTTGCCGACTTCCTCTCTCGCCCTCAAGGAGGGGGGGGGGGAGTAGGTCAGGCCGGATGGCTCCCCGGCCTCAGTCGGGCGGTGGGGGTATGTGGTGGTGGGCGTGGGTGGCTCAGCTGTGGAGGGGGCGGAGTGTGGGAGTGGTTCGGGGAACGGTGCCGGTAAGGGACTTAATTAGGCGCAGCTGGAAGGGATCCTGATTGTCTCACTCACAGCTGTATTTAATCCCACAGTAGAGACTGAGGCGAGGGACGGACAGGACGGAAAGCTCCTGCGGCGTGTGCTCGGAGGCGAGGCAGGAGAGCACCCGGCCAGGCCCGTTAGGGTTTAAAACAATAAAGAACAATTGAAACCGTCATTCCAGTGCTGGCATCATTGTGCTCCCCAGACCCACCGGGTAGCAGAGAACCTGCTACAGATACATAAATAGTTTTTCTGCAGGAATATTTAGAAACATAACCACTATATATTTGTTAAAGCATAAACACCAGATCTTAATGTTTTATGAGAAACAAAAGATCTGAAATCACAAGGTACACGTACCGATAACACTTTGAGTTCAAAGGTTCTGGAATAAAACCAGAGATAGTGAGAGCTGTAATCAGCAACCAGGAGGAGCACTGAACAAACTGCCTCTGACATTGTTGAAAGGAGACACGACGACATTACACTGTAAGATATCGCTGTTGAACAATGTTCCACCTGGAGGACTGAGAAAAGACAAACGAAGGGAAATAGAATTTGGTGAGTCTTTTTTTTTTAAAGAACAATTTGGAAAAGCAAGAAAATGGCTGAAAAGAATGAACTCTTCGAAAGTCTCCTAAACTGCCATGTTTGTTCAGAGACGTTCAGAGATCCTGTGTCTCTGAGCTGCAACCACAGCTTCTGTTCAAGCTGCCTGCAACAATTCTGGAAACAAGCTAAAAACAAAAACTGTCCCATTTGTAAAAGAAAATCCTCAAAAGACTTTCCTCTGGTGAACTTTGTACTGAAGGAACTGGCTGACTCGTTTGCTGAGAGACAGAAAACTGGATCACCTGAGACAGAAAAAGGAGAGAAGAAGGTGGAGGTGGTGTGTAGTAAACATGGAGAAGAGACTCAACTGTTCTGTGAGGATGAAGAGAGAGTTGTGTGTCCTGTCTGTGAGTTTTCTCTCCACCAGAGTCACAAGGTGGTTCCTATAGAACAAGCAGTCAGTGACCTGAAGGACCAGCTGAGATCTGACTTAGAGTCTCTGCAGGACAAGAAGGACGAATATGAAGAAGTGGAGGAAACATACAATGAAATGATTGAACTCTCCAAGAAGCAGCTGTTGTCCACAGAGAGGCAGATCAGAGCAGAGTTCAACAAGCTCCACCAGGTCCTGAAAGAGGAAGAGGAGTCCAGACTGGCAGCTCTGAGGGAGGAAGAGGAGCAGAAGGGGAAGACTATCAGCAGAGAGATGAAGATGATTCAGGAGCAGATCTCCTCTCTGTCAGACAGCATCTCTGCTGTTGAAGAAGACCTGCAGAAACACAACGTGTCATTCCTCAGCAGTTATAAAGCCACTCAGACCAGAGCCAGAGTCCAGAGCTCACTGTCAGATCCACAGCTGGTCTCAGGAGCGCTGATAGATGTGGCCAAACACCTGGGCAACCTGTCCTTCAGAGTCTGGGAGAAGATGAAGGACAAGGTCCACTTCAGTCCTGTCATTCTGGACCCAAACACTGCAGCCCGCAGTCTCTATCTGTCTGATGATCTGACCAGTGTGAGACAAGAAGACACAAACCAGAAGCTTCCTCACAATCCAGAGAGAAACACTTATTCTGCCACTGTTCTGGGCTCTGAGGGCTTCAGCTCAGGGAAACACAGCTGGGAGGTGGAGGTGGGAGACCATCCTACCTGGTTTGTAGGTTTGGCTAAAGAGTCAGTTGACAGGAAGGGAGAGCGATTTGCTTCACCAGAATATGGAGTCTGGTGTTTAACTCATCGTAGTGGAAAATACACTAATGGATCTGGTCAGACTGTCAGAGTGAAGAAGAGTCTCCAGAGGATCAGAGTCCAGCTGGACTATGACATGGGGGACGTGTCCTTCTACGACCCTGAAGACATGACTCGCATCTACACTCACAGAGACACTTTCACTGAGAAACTCTTCCCATATTTCAATATTGGAAAGTCTGGTGATGCTAAAACTGCTGATATCAAAATGTGTGAAACTGATATTTCTCTGTGATGTTCAGACATGTTAGTGTTTGTTCAGACTTTACTCTGACTTCACTGTGAGTCAACATCTCACTGATAGAATCAATACAATCAACCGTTATGACTCATCAGATCATCAACTTTCACAGAAAAACAAATCATTTTCGCTAAAATCTATAGAGATGTTTTTTATTTTGTTTTGTAGATATTCTGATTGCACTGATGCTGTTTTAAATGAATTGAATACAAAACAAAGTTTGGCTCCAAAATACTGAAACTATCAAGATAAACTTGACAAATATATGTTAATTATTCTGGTTATCAGCTTATGGTTTTGAGTCAAACAATATTGTACAGTAGTATCACTCATCAGATTTAGTTTGGGATGTGTTGTGGTCATTGATGAGGTTCTTCCATTTGTGTCCATAGTCTTATTAAGTGTTTAGTATATTCTTTAAGTCCTACAATGCGTCGTTATACTTTATACAATAGTTTTTGTAGTGCATATAACATGAGTGATAAACGACAACATCAAGTTTATGATCAAAATAAAGGAAATTCAAGCAGTACAATTTAGTTTAATTGTTTTTTCTTAATCTGAATCTTTATAAATGTTTATGAATATTTTCTGTAAGAAGTTATTTCCAGTTTTTTTACATCGGTCAAATGATCATGTGACAAATTACAAAGAATACAAATAATCAAAGACAATTATACAAACAGACTTTACAAAACGAATTTACTGAGTTGTATTTAGTTGTATTGATCCTCTCACTGGTCTGCACCTCACTGTGTGTGTGTTCTCAACATTAGAAACAGTCAGAAATCACATTTAAAAAGACGGTTTAACTTTACCCTCCTACAACTTCACTGCTTCATCATCAACTCTAAGAAAGGAAGTTTCAACAAATAATACTTTACAACAATCTCCTCGAGGAACGAGTCGCTTTTAGACTTTGTGTTTGTTCAAAACTCAAAGAAGCAGAATGATTGTGGTTGTTGATCGTCTTTGTCATGTGAAGTTGTAACAGTGTGTTGATGCTCACGTCTGTTATAGAAGCCTCACTGAAGAGAGGGAGCACTGAGGGTTGGACACACACAACACACTGTTTAAGAAACGCTTTCACTCTTACATTTCATTCATTCTGTCACCTGCTGAATGCACTTCTCAGGGACAACACGCTCACATGTGCTCAATGTCATCAACATGATAGAATGTGCAGCATGTGCACAGGATGTGACGGCACGGACACATTCTACTTCCTGTAAACGTCACAAGATGGAGACAAAGTCCATGTTGTTCTTTGCTGCACAGGTTGATCAATAGCAGCACCTCTTAGCACTTTCTGATGGATTCTTCTTTTCACACAGATCCTTCACAGAAACCCCGTTGTGTTTGTCTGACGTCCTGTTTGTCCAGAGTAGCTCACAAATCCATCACTGCTGTGGCTCTTGATGTTGTTGCTGCTTCATCAGCCACCAAGTCAGTCAAATCCTCTCAGAGACGTTATTCAGATTAGATTATATCTCAGACATGAGTCTTTTCAGCTCTTTAGAGGCCCACGTTTATTTTGTGCTGCTGTACCGTCATCATCAAAACTCTCTTGTACAAGATACAGATCAACACTGAACCTACATGTGGTGGAATGCTCCCCAGAGAATGAAGAATAGGGTGGAGGGTTGAGAAAGCAGCCCTCAGGCTGGCTCCTCCCACAACCAATTCCTAATCAGTGGCAGCATTTAAAACACACCTGTTGGCATCAACTTGTCCTTTTTGGCCTCTGTCCTGTTGCTGTGGCTGCTCGTAGTGGTTTTCATGTCAAAGAAACCTCTTCACTGTCCTGCTGTCTGAGTGATACTTATGTTAGTACCACATATATGAGTTGGTTCACCTGCTGCTCTTTTGATTCATTTACATTGTTCAACCAACTGGGTTTGTTTTGTTTGTCTTGATTCTTTTTGTTGCTCGTTCACTTTCTCTTCAGGTTCAGTAGAGTGTCATTGTTGGAGGCTCAGCCCCCGTGGTGAGGTCCCTACACCTTATGCATGCATGTACAAACACTGCATAAGAGTGTGGACTGCACCGTTTCTCTTGAGAGGATTGCTGTGTTGCACCTGAGCTGAGTTACCGGTAGCACCCCTGGGCTCTCCTCAGTGTAGTTAGCCTCCCTACCAGTGGCCTCTACTTAAATCCCATATTTCACTGAGTTTATATTGGACAGGACCTTTTAGGATTATATCATGCAGTTTTAGAGTTTTTAGAACGGCCTTTTTAGATTAATATCTATTGTTTGTTCCCTCATTTCCCCCCTAAGACTCCGCCACTTAAACATGTTTCATTCTTTCTTCTCTGCTTCTCTCGTTCTTTCCTTTTCTGCTGATGCTGGAAGAAAAACTCTTCTGCTCCATAAAGTACATAACAGAAAGGACGTACAGGGCAACATAAGTATCTGTGTCAGTCCAGGTTTTCTTTCCTCCCACCGAACACTACTCAATCGTTTCACTGATAGAATGTGTTGTGGAATATTTCATCACATATTTCATTACATCACATATACATACAGAGGGTCATGCTCTTCAGCTGATGCTGATCAGGAAGTACCGTAATCTAGACCTCTGTGTGTCGCCGTCTTTGAAGACAGGAAAACAGATAACAAGATAACAGATAACAAGACACCTGGATGCAAAACTGATAGAATCATCTACTCAAATAGGTTTTGTGCCTGCACTTTTAAAGACTTACATTCTTCAATCCTAAAGCATAAGACGATGACATATTTTCCCATAACATTCCACTCTTTGATTACATAGTAATCACACAATATAGTAAAAATATGTTATAAGGACATTTCAACAACAACAGAAGTATTACCCAAAAGTATGATTTGAAAATACATCACTTGAAATATCTGAAGAAAAAAAAAAGTTATTGTGAGATAAAAGATCCCATAAATGTAGCAGGCAATATAATTCAATTAACACAAAAGAATAAAAAGACAGAAATCTGTCTTTTAGACCTGCGCATCAAAATCATCAAAGGAATCAGTGTCGCTGTCAAAGTTGTCCGCATAGTCAGTAATAGGGAACAGGTCAAGTTGTTGGTCGTTAGTTGCCACACGACAATACATAGTCAGCTGTTTGGCGAAGAGCTGAGAGATCATGTTTCAAGTTTTTTTTTTTTTTTTTGCGGTGCGTCTGGTACAGTTATGCGTCGTTGAGTTGTCATTGTCTGAGTCAAAAGTCGTGTTGTTGCGCTGGTCGTGGTTGCTCTTCATCTTTGTTGTGCGTTCTCCTTTTCTTGTGTTTGTTGGCATAAACACGTGTCGAGAGGGGCTCTTCATCTTTGTTACTGTACATTACCAGGATCCTCTATATTGCTGAAGTCAGTGAATTGAGTCTGACTTGCTGCCAGTCAGACATGTCCTTCACACCAGTCCTGGGCTTGTACCATGTGGAAACATGTGGAATCCTCCCCCTTTACAAACTCAGATTGTGTGGGACACAGAGAAACAGACAGCAGCAGTACTTTTTTGTCCAACAAACTCTTATTATACCATTATATCATTTCCACTTCTCTAAATCATACTTCCTCTAACCTTGCATCTCGTTCACGTAACCCATGTGCTGTGCAGTGAAGTGAATCAGCCTGCATGTGACAGTCTGAACATTTTCTCTTTTTTTTTTTTCTTAATAGTTAACGTGACTTGCTGTGACTTTCTAAATCCTTCAATCTCATTCGAATACATATGTGGGTGTGAGTGGTGTTTGTCTAGTTTCTAATGTGTGTATTAAATGTACAAGTTTGTCATCTAAAGAATCTGAAGTTAACTCACCCTCGGTGTTGTATTTGTGTGCGGGTCGTTGGTCCAGCTCTGGTCTCACTCCGGTCCCTGCTGCACCCCCCTGATGGCTGATTGTCGAGCCCTCCCACCACTCCTTGTTCATGGAGCGTGAGCATCTGTTCCTCAATGTTCAAGCTGCCACATGTATGGCACACAAAGTCTTCAGTTGGTGTGTGTCAAAGTCTCAAAGTGTCTTTCAGCTTCCTCTCATGCCCTGATACATTATCAGCTGGGCATGCTTGCATCTGTGCTGACGAAACTTCTCTGTTGTCCGTTGTTGAACTGATCCTCATGTTCAGCATGCTGCATGTCACACAACTCTCTTGTGTGATGTTCTCCAGGCTTATGGATGGCGGAAAGCCTTCTGTAGATTTTGACGAGTCTCTTCTTCATCCTCGACGTGTTGAGTGCTGGGTGTCGTTCAAGTTGTTTGTGGCTGGGGAGCATACAGCAGGAAGCGGAATCCCCAGATCAGGACCAAGGACTAAAAATTAACAAAACAAACAAAACAAAACAGCTGCCGAAAGTTCAGCAGTCAATGTTAGACAACGTTGTCTCATGTAGAGATACAATTCTTAGATCTCTGTGTTTCTGTGTGTGCGTGCCTCTGTGGGTGTGCGTGTGTGTGTGTGTGTGTGTGTGTGTGTGTGTGTGTGTGTGTGTGTGTGTGTCCCCCTGCATTCCTCTTGGACATCAACTTATTTGTATCTGCTTCACCTTTTTATCTGCTCCAAGCACGTTTTGAGTTAATCAAATTTTAATCGTAGGCTAAAACTGCCTCTTTCAGGGAATCCCAATTTTGTTCATTCTTCCAATTATTTGGCAGTCTGATTGTCCTTGTCCCACATTCATTTATTATCGGAGGTAAGACCTTGGCATCGGGCTGCTCAGACTCATTCTATGACTTTTATCATTCCCAAATGTTTCACTTTTATTTCTAAGTCTTTGACTCGGTCTTTCTTCGTACATTTAATCTGTTTCAATTTCCTTCTAAATCCCCTCTTAACATTTTGAGCTTAGCGGCGCTCAATCAGCCGTTTTCAGGAAAACCAAACTCCTTTGACCAGTACGTGAGGCATTCTAAACATCCGTTTCCATATTTCTGTCTCATCACATCCACTATCGGGCCCGAGGGCTCCGCGCTCTTACTATCTTTACCACCCATCTTTCAGGCGTGGATACGTTAACGTTACCTTTACAATACGACCGTCGTCGTAAGGCTTAATTTCTTTCCCAAGGAAAAATTTTGCAAAAACCTTATTTGAAGTTCACGTTTAATTATTTGTCACGATCTTATTCTATCAGTATAGAATTCACGTATTGGCGCACGAATCTTATTCTATCAATTACTTGAGTAGAATTCACATATTTAGCGCATAACAACGGTCTTACAACAAACCTATATCTGTAGTCAAGCGATCTGTGTCTACGATCTCAAAATATTTTTATTCTGAGTTAAATCATCACCGTATAACACAATCCTGTCTTCTACGTAAAAGCGTGCAAATAGTGATATGCCAGAAAATGAAAAGGGAGTTTACATGAACCACATTCTTAAAACGAAAACGCGAACGTCAAAAACAATTGTTACCCAAATAATAAAAAAAAAAAGACTACTTGACCATTCATCTGTGTCTGTTAAATCATATGACCTTAGTATAATTTTACCATTACTTTTACAATTGGAATTTTAACTTTCTTACCCGTTTGTAGAAATTAATTATTTTTCGTTGGATTCGCGTGCCGTCAATCAGAAACTCCCTCGGGTCCGCCGGCTCTCTCTCTCTCGGCTAATGAGGTATAAGACAGGAAACTTCAGTTGTGGATTCCTGGGACAGGCCTTCTCCTCCGGTCAATCCCTCTGGAGCTCTGATAGACAGTCAGCGAATCCTGCCGACAACGCCAAATTGTTGTGGAATATTTCTATGAATAGTCGGGAGAAGAGTGTCAAAGTGTTAACAAATCAATGTCAAATGAAACAGAGTTCTTGATGAAGGATCAAAGTTGTAATAGTCAATTTATTTGCTTGCAAGCAAAGAGAACACAGTCTCACAGATACATCACCGTCATCTGTTAGAGGTGCTCTGACAACATAGTCAGATACATGGACATTTATACTGCTTCCTTTGATTGGGTCACTGTGACCCAATCAAAGAGTTCAGATACAAGAAATACAGAGTCTGAATAAGCCTGTTTTACCATCACACATCACATATACATACAGAGGGTCATGCTCTTCAGCTGATGCTGATCAGGAAGTACCGTAATCTAGACCTCTGTGTGTCGCCGTCTTTGAAGACAGAAACAATGCACAGGAAAACAGATAACAAGATAACAGATAACAAAACACCTGGATGCAAAACTGATAGAATCATCTACTCAAATAGGTTTTGTGCCTGCACTTTTAAAGACTTACATTCTTCAATCCTAAAGCATAAGACGATGACATATTTTCCCATAACAAATGCAGATCAGTGACGTCATCACGAGCGACACTAGCAACAGTGTGATCACGTGACTGGAGTGCTGCTGGATCCAGGACGTCTCGTAGGAGTCGGCCTTTAAGTGAGCGGCTCCCTTTGTGTCTCGGGACAAACTGGATCCAGAGCATGGCTCGGTCCAGAGGCTTCATGGTCTGGTCTCTGTGCAGCCTGAGAGCTCCTGCACGTTCTCCCTGCAGGACGGCTCGTGAAGCACCTCCTTCACCTTCTCAGGAAGTTGTCTTTGTCAATGAGTCAATGTCCAGCACCAGTGGCGGCTGGTCAATAGAGGGCCATGGGGCATGGCCCCACCATGAGCAACACAAAAAAAAAAAAAAAATTATTATAATCATAAATTATATAAATTGTCAATATTTGTGTTTTTGAACGATGGAATGTACCCAGTAATGTGTGTAAAATATGATATCTGCTCAAAATATATGCTTTTCCTGCTCGTCCTCTCAGCCTGTGTGCTCTCTGCTCGTGCTCTCTGTCTGTGTGCACGACACTCTGAGAACCGCAGCTTGGGGGGCCTAATCGTTTTGGCCCAAAAGAGGCGGGTCTATGAAGCAGTTTAGCCAATTGCTGATTCAAGATATAAATGAGTGACATACAATTTAGCCAATCAGCACCCTCAAATAGATTCAGCTTGGGGCCAGAACGATCAGGCCCCCCTCGCTGCGCGTTCTCGTCAGGAGAAGTCTCTACAGGCGAGCACTCCTCCTCCAAGACCCGTTTGAGAGGAGAACTTTGAGGAGATTCTGCAGCCAAAGAGCTGATATCAGATCAGCCTGACCTCACAATCAGACAGCAGACTCGCGGGAAAGGGAAGCAGTACATGCGGAGCTTCTGTACTACTAGCTGAACACCAGACAGGTTTGGCTAGCTGGATGACGTCATGCTAATAACTTATTTAGCTTTTTAAAACAACGGGGACGGATCCAGCAAGGACAGTTACGGGAGTGAGGGATGAGGAGGTAAGTAAACATGAGAACACCAGGACACACATGGAGAACTCTGTCAAGCTACATATTAGACAAAGTGAACATCTTTTATTCTACATAGCTGTCCTCAGTCTCATCTGCTTAACTTGGTCATGGAGGCATCAACATGTAATAGAGATGTTAAATTAACAGCCATTTCAGCCGGCGGGGCGGTCCAGTCTGGGTGGTTAATGCATCCAAGACAGCTGGTGACACAAACCCAACTGTCCAGAGGAGCTGTCTGGCCGGCCAGCAGTAAGGTGTGTGTGTGTGTGTGTGTGTGTGTGTCAAAATGCTCACATGAATTGAATGTCTCTGCACTACGTAATAAAGTTCAGTTTTGCTAATTTTTAAAGCAAACAGCAAGGTGGAAAAAACGCCTCATCTGGAATCGGCGACATATATTGTGTGTGTGTGTGTGTGTGTGTGTGTGTGTGTGTGTGTGTGTGTGTGTGTGTGTGTGTGTGTCTTTGTTAGTTGCCTTTTCCATGAGTTTGTATTTTTCTTCAGAGTTGCTAAACTAAGCCTCAGAGTCTTTTGCCGGTGGCCTTGGTTTACATGTCCCAGTGCTCTTCTTAAAAAAATGAATCATTTCTGGAGCAAAAACTGTTGAATAATTCAGTCATGTTTAAAAAGAATAAACTATGATCCTCCATGAATATGACCTCGTAATCACTGTAACTGATGGACTCTTTTTGTGCTTCCTTTTGTATCAGTTTACGTACTTGTTTTTTCTTTGTAAAGTGTTTTCTGTTCTTATATTGTTTACATTTTAGTTTGCGAACTTATTTGATGTTTGAGGTGTTTTCTGTACTTATACATTTACAAACTTATCTTGAGCCCAACCATGATGTTTTTTTTCTAAATCTAAGTGGTTTTGTTGCCTAAACATAACTACCAATTCACGGTAACGATGTGACATAAAGTGACACGTGTAAAGCCTTATATACGTTACCACGACACACGCACTGTCCTTAAAATGTCTACGTGCTATTTATAAGCCGCCTACAGGTTGACAGAAGAGTCGGTGTTCAAGGATTTCAGATAGGATGGGATCCCCGCGGTACCAAATCATGTTTAACAGGCTTGAGCGATCACCATTTCCTCACCTTCACCTCCCGTCCTGTAAGAGCGACTCACGGGCAGATTGGACGTGCAGCTCCCACCTCAGGGTCAAAGGTCGCCTGCAAATGGACGATGTCATGATTTGAGACATTATTTAAACTAAACAATCGCTATATAAACATCTAAAAATAATAATGAGTCATACGATTGTGAGTTTAAGCCCTAATAGAAATGGTGAATGGACATTTACTGTTATCACATTTTTAGAATGACATAAAATGTGTCCTATATTTCCCTTTAAATCATGATTTAATTAAAACAGGTTGTAAATGATTGTTGTTGGAATGAGAGGATCATGGCCAGTAACCACAGTGTGTTGTACGGGCAGCTTTTATATTGTTTGTGTATATATTTTGCTTGAGGGATATACATGGTTTGTGGTTTGCCGTAATTGTTTCTTTCTTTTAAGCATGAATATTACCGGTTCTATGTGGTATTATTGTATTGATGTAATCCTACGTGGAATGTCCCCTTTCACTGATGCTCTGACACTAAAATCAAAATATACGTCATGCACATACGTACCATTGTCATTTACCACAAAAAGAAAGGGTGTGCTTCAATCATTGTCATCCATTGTTGGCTGAACTCAGTTAGGTCTCGTTTAAACCAGTGAGACTTGAGCCTAAGCAGGAGTACTTTTAATGTATTGCTTGCAGTTTAATATACCTCGTGCATTTTTTTAAATGGGCAGTTTGAGACGTTTAAACACTGCAAAAATAATTGAAGTATAGGTAATCAGGTATATATACCAAACATGTACTTCTACTGTATCGGGTGGTCTCATCCAGCGTTCGTACAATTATCAATGAAAAATAATGCGCAGTAATTCCTTGACAACCGAATTATTTAAATATATGTTTTCCATATAATCTTGAATGAGGACGAAATGAGAAGTTGATGTTTTTGTTGCGTAACTTGCATACTTCAGTAACGGCACTTCCCTGGTTATTTTAACCCAAACGACGATCTATTCCTAAACCTAACTAGTTGTTTGGTTGCCTAAACAAGAGAGAGACGAGCCTCAAGGCCTCTGGACCGCATCAATATTACAGCACTCAGGGCCGGAGAGAAGCCAATCAAATATTCATCCATCACCCCTCCTCTCGTTCTCTTTCTCACAGCTCTGGTTCTCTCCAGCAAGTGAAAACACACATCAGCTACCTTAACCATCGGTGTAGAGGCTCTGCTTGTGTATTCAGAGTTCCTGGGGGAGCGCTTGGGTTAAGTGTTACATAGAATGAGAGCTCCACTTGGGGTCAAATGCAGAACAAGGACGCCGTAGTAATGCTGAGGACAGACTGGCTGTCTGGTTCTGCTGTTGGAGCACACATACGTACGTATAGTGGAGTCCATTCTAGTGCAAGAACGAACCTGCATGTGCACAGATAGCGCTCACTGTAGTCAGATCTTTAAAAAGTAGCAACGCCATAATGAAAAAAATACTTTGTCACAAGTAAAAGCCCTGTGTTCGAAAAGAGCTCTATATATATATATATATATATATATATTACTGCAAAATCAGCGAACACAATAAGACATTTAATCGGAAATCAAGTAGTCAGCAGATTAGGCTGCTGCATTTGGAGAAGTTCAGCTTTTTTCCGATATGTGATGCCTGATGGCTTTCATGGTGCATTTTGTACAAACATTTATCCACTTTGACTTGTGATAAATATGAGAATATCAAATTCAAACAGCAGCTTTGAGTCCTCTAAGTGCAGGTTAAGAGTGAGATCTTTATTTAGTCCACCTGGATGAAATGAACACAGTCATGAAGAGATTTTAGCACAACATGTTTCCTCTTCCTTCATCTGCTGGTGACTAAATGACAGAACAGCATTTCCTCCTAGTAACTCACACTGTGACGAGAAAAGTGAAACTAAAAGAAGATTTTGTCATTGTTGAACAGAGCTGAGACGCCATTACAGAGCATGAGATCTCTGCTGGAAAACACACGTTTGGAGTATTTGAACCAGTGAAGAGACGGAACAGTAACCTGGTGAGTCTTGTTGTTGAAAGATAATTTAGATACCAAGACAAATGGCTGAGAAGATAGTTATTGTTGAAAGTTACCTGAACTGCCATGTTTGTTCAGAGACGTTCAGAGATCCTGTGTCTCTGAGCTGCAACCACAGCTTCTGTTCAAGCTGCCTGCAACTATTCTGGAAACAAGCTGAAAACAAAAACTGTCCCATTTGTAAAAGAAGATCCTCAAAAGACTTTCCTTGGGTGAACTTTGCACTGAAGGAACTGGCTGACTCGTTTGCTGAGAGACAGAAAACTGGATCACCTGAGACAGAAAAAGGAGAGAAGAAGGTGGAGGTGGTGTGTAGTAAACATGGAGAAGAGACTCAACTGTTCTGTGAGGATGAAGAGAGAGTTGTGTGTCCTGTCTGTGAGTTTTCTCTCCACCAGAGTCACAAGGTGGTTCCTATAGAACAAGCAGTCAGTGACCTGAAGGACCAGCTGAGATCTGACTTAGAGTCTCTGCAGGACAAGAGGCACAAACACAAACAAGTGGAGGAAACATACAATGAAATGATTGAACTCTCCAAGAAGCAGCTGTTGTCCACAGAGAGGCAGATCAGAGCAGAGTTCAACAAGCTCCACCAGGTCCTGAAAGAGGAAGAGGAGTCCAGACTGGCAGCTGTGAGGGAGGAAGAGGAGCAGAAGGGGAAGACTATCAGCAGAGAGATGAAGATGATTCAGGAGCAGATCTCCTCTCTGTCAGACAGCATCTCTGCTGTTGAAGAAGACCTGCAGAAACACAACGTGTCATTCCTCAGCAGTTATAAAGCCACTCAGACCAGAGCCAGAGTCCAGAGCTCACTGTCAGATCCACAGCTGGTCTCAGGAGCGCTGATAGATGTGGCCAAACACCTGGGCAACCTGTCCTTCAGAGTCTGGGAGAAGATGAAGGACAAGGTCCACTTCAGTCCTGTCATTCTGGACCCAAACACTGCAGCCCGCAGTCTCTCTCTGTCTGATGATCTGACCAGTGTGAGACGTGGAGACACAGACCAGAAGCTTCCTCACAATCCAGAGAGATTCACTAAGTATGCAGATGTTCTGGGCTCTGAGGGCTTCAGCTCAGGGAAACACAGCTGGGAGGTGGAGGTGGGAGACCATCCTGCCTGGACTGTAGGTTTGGCTAAAGAGTCAGTTGACAGGAAGGGAAAGATATTTGCTTTACCAAAATATGGAGTCTGGTGTTTATGGCATCACAGTGGAAAATACACTAATGGATCTGGTCAGACTGTCAGAGTGAAGAAGAGTCTCCAGAGGATCAGAGTCCAGCTGGACTATGACATGGGGGACGTGTCCTTCTACGACCCTGAAGACATGACTCACATCTACACTCACAGAGACACTTTCACTGAGAAACTCTTCCCATTTTTAGAGATTGGAAAGTCTGGTGATGCTAAAACTGCTGATATCAAAATGTGTGAAACTGATATTTCTCTGTGATGTTCAGACATGTTGGTGTTTGTTCAGACTTTACTCTGACTTCACTGTGAGTCAACATCTCATTGATAGAATCAATACAATCAACAGTTATGACTCATCAGAATCAAACCGTATTACATCATCAGATCATCAACTTTCACATAAAAACAAATCATTTTCGCTAAAATCTATAGAGATGTTTTTTATTTTGTTTTGTAGATATTCTGGTTGCACTGATGCTGTTTTAAATGAATTGAATACAAAACAAAGTTTGGCTCCAAAATACTGAAACTATCAAGATAAACTTGACAAATATATGTTAATTATTCTGGTTATCAGCTTATAGTTTTGAGTCAAACAACATTGTACAGTAGTATCACTCATCAGATTTAGTTTGGGATGTGTTGTGGTCATTGATGAGGTTCTTCCATTTGTGTCCATAGTCTTATTAAGTGTTTAGTATATTCTTTAAGTCCTACAATGCGTCGTTATACTTTATACAATAGTTTTTGTAGTGCATATAACATGAGTGATAAACGACAACGTCAAGTTTATGATCAAAATAAAGGAAATTCAAGCAGTACAATTTAGTTGAATTGTTTTTTCTTAATCTGAACCTTTATAAATGTTTATGAATATTTTCTGTAAGAAGTTATTTCCAGTTTCTTTACATCGGTCAAATGATCATGTGACAAATTACAAAGAATACAAATAATCAAAGACAATTACACAAACAGACTTTACAAAACGAATTTACTGAGTTGTATTTAGTTGTATTGATCCTCTCACTGGTCTGCACCTCACTGTGTGTGTGTTCTCAACATTAGAAACAGTCAGAAATCACATTTAAAAAGACGGTTTAACTTTACCCTCCTACAACTTCACTGCTTCATCATCAACTCCAAGAAAGGAAGTTTCAACAAATAATACTTTACAACAATCTCCTCGAGGAACGAGTCGCTTTTAGACTTTGTGTTTGTTCAAAACTCAAAGAAGCAGAATGATTGTGGTTGTTGATCGTCTTTGTCATGTGAAGTTGTAACAGTGTGTTGATGCTCACGTCTGTTATAGAAGCCTCACTGAAGAGAGGGAGCACTGAGGGTTGGACACACACAACACACTGTTAAAGAAACGCTTTCACGCTTACATTTCATTCATTCTGTCACCTGCTGAATGCACTTCTCAGGGACAACACGCTCACATGTGCTCAATGTCATCAACATGATAGAATGTGCAGCATGTGCACAGGATGTGATGGCACGGACACATTCTACTTCCTGTAAACGTCACAAGATGGAGACAAAGTCCATGTTGTTCTTTGCTGCACAGGTTGATCAATAGCAGCACCTCTTAGCACTTTCTGATGGATTCTTCTTTTCACACAGATCCTTCACAGAAACCCCGTTGTGTTTGTCTGACGTCCTGTTTGTCCAGAGTAGCTCACAAATCCATCACTGCTGTGGCTCTTGATGTTGTTGCTGCTTCATCAGCCACCAAGTCAGTCAAATCCTCTCAGAGACGTTATTCAGATTAGATTATATCTCAGACATGAGTCTTTTCAGCTCTTTAGAGGCCCACGTTTATTTTGTGCTGCTGTACCGTCATCATCAAAACTCTCTTGTACAAGATACAGATCAACACTGAACCTACATGTGGTGGAATGCTCCCCAGAGAATGAAGAATAGGGTGGAGGGTTGTGAAAGCAGCCCTCAGGCTGGCTCCTCCCACAACCAATTCCTAATCAGTGGCAGCATTTAAAACACACCTGTTGGCATCAACTTGTCCTTTTTGGCCTCTGTCCTGTTGCTGTGGCTGCTCGTAGTAGTTTTCATGTTAAAGAAACCTCTTCACTGTCCTGCTGTCTGAGTGATACTTATGTTAGTACCACATATATGAGTTGGTTCACCTGCTGCTCTTTTGATTCATTTACATTGTTCAACCAACTGGGTTTGTTTTGTTTGTCTTGATTCTTTTTGTTGCTCGTTCACTTTCTCTTCAGGTTCAGTAGAGTGTCATTGTTGGAGGCTCAGCCCCCGTGGTGAGGTCCCTACACCTTATGCATGCATGTACAAACACTGCATAAGAGTGTGGACTGCACCGTTTCTCTTGAGAGGATTGCTGTGTTGCACCTGAGCTGAGTTACCGGTAGCACCCCTGGGCTCTCCTCAGTGTAGTTAGCCTCCCTACCAGTGGCCTCTACTTAAATCCCATATTTCACTTGGTTTATGTTGGACAGGACCTTTTAGGATTATATAATGTGTTGTTGGTAAGGCCTTTTCAGCTTAATATGTAAAAGAATTATTTAAGATCCCTCATTGTTTTCAGTAATTTTCCTTTGTCCATAAATATTCTTTCCTCCCCGCAGCTCCCGTCCCCGCAAATTAGATTATTTTCTTTGTTGAGGAAGCAGCTTGGAGGGTTTACACTGAAACCCGCCCATGTAGACCACGCTTGACATGATGGAGCAACAGTTTGAGGCTGAAGACTTTCTTTCTTTCTAATCTTTACAGCTCAACAGTACTGTCTTCATCAGACTGATTTCTTTGTCTTATAGATCAATTCTAATCACCTCGTGGAATATTTACGTGCTTTTATTCAACAAAAAATGTAATTGATTATTTATTTATTTGATTTAATCTTTTGAAAATAATATCAACGAGATATATATATATAGTTACATTATTAACAAGGGAATCTTTTCTCGCTACAGCCGCATTAATAGGTACATATAAAGCAATAACAAAAAATATAAAAATGCACAATATATGCAATATAGATTATTTAATTAACTATCGAAACAATCGTGCAAAGATTCAACCAAACAAACGGTGTAGCGGTGTTGTAGTTGTGGGCTTGATCTGGCTAGAGGTGATTTGTTATAAAGTCTAATGGCAGAGGGCAGGAATGTTTTTCTGAATCTGTCCTTGTGACAGCGGAGCTGGATCAGTCTGTTGGAGAAAGTGCTCCGCTGTCCCTGTAGGAGGTGGTGGAGAGGGTGGTCTTGGTTATCCAATATGGATAATAGTTTCTTCAGTGTCCTCTTCTCCACCGCCTCTTCCAGATCGTCTTGTTTGCAGCCAATGATGGAGCCGGCCTTCTTAACCAGTTTGTTCAGTCTGTTGGTGTCTCCGGCTCCAATGCTGCTCCCCCAGCAGACTACAGAAGTCCAGTGCACTGGCCACAACAGACTGTAGAACATCTCCAACATCCTGCTGCACACTGTTGTGGAATATTTCTGTGAATAGTCGGGAGAAGAGTGTTAAAGTGTTAACAAATCAATGTCAAATGAAACAGAGTCTGGATGAACGATCAAAGTTGTAATAGTCAATTTATTTGCTTGCAAGCAAAGAGAACACAGTCTCACAGACACATCACCGTCATCTGTGTGAGATGCTCTGATGACACATTCAAATGCATAGACATTTATACCCAAACAGCATGCTGGTATAATAAAAGATGTCAAGGCAGATGTTTTCCTTTGAAGCACAGTGTCCTGTCTTTACGATACCCTGAAGGCGCTTTATGGCCGGTTTACGAATCCCTTTGTTATCAGTTTGTCCCACAATATTTATGGAGACATCAGATGCTTCCTTTGATGTCACTGTGACCTGGTCAAAGAGTTAAGTCACAGTATTGCAGAGACAGAAAAAGCCTGTGAACCATCACACATCATATATGCCTAAAGAGGGTCATGCTTTGAAGACAAATAATGCACAGGAAAACAGACACCAAGATAACATAACAACAAGACCCCTGGATCCGAAATTTACGAGAATCATTTAGAAAACACAAGTTTTAGTGCCTGCTCTTCTAAAACTCACATTCCTTAACCCTAAAACAGTAGACTGACATATTTTCCCATCACAACACGTTGAAGGATCAAAGTTTCCTCAAGAAGAAGAGTCGACTCCTCCCCTTCTTGTACACAGCGTTGATGTTGGTCTTCCACTTCAGTCTGCTGTCGATGGAGACACCAGGTACTTGTACCTGACGTACCTGATGACTGCAGAGTCATCAGAGAACTTCTGCAGATGGCATGACCCCGAGTTGTACTGGAAGTCAGTGGTGTACAAGGTGGACAGGAAGGGAGACAGAACAGTTCCCTGTGGAGGAGACAGATGAGGGCTGTGAACTGAACCTGTTGAAGAAACAGTTGAGCTCATTTGCGTCTCCAGGGAGCCCCCTGGTGGTCTCCCTCCAACCTTGAAGCCAGTTATCTGCTTCATCCCGGTCCACACCTCCCTCACGTTGTTCTGCTGGAGTTTGGCCTCCAGCTTCCTCCTGTAGGAGTCATTGCACTCCCTGAGCTTCTCCTTCAGGTGGCGCTGTACTCTCCTGAGCTCGTCGCTGTCCCCAGACCTGGAAGCTGCTTTCTTCTTCTTAAGAAGAGCTTTCAGGTCACTGGTGATCCGTGGCTTGTTGTTGAGGAATACTATTACACACATAGATCCTAACTAATGCATGATGAAATAAAGTATTTATATTCTTCTCAATGAGAGAGTGAATGAATGAGGGAAAATGTTCCAGAAATTAAAACACATTCAGGTTGAGAGACTTTAGAATCTATTCCATGATTATTTGTACATTAACTGAGACACAATGTTGAAAACTAATAGTCGTATTCGTGAGTTTGGTTTTAAGAGATACTAACAAAATAAATTGCTCAAACATTTATCCACTTTGACTTGTGATAAATTGAAGAATATGAGATAAAGAAATCAAATTCAAACATCAGCTTTGATTCTTTAAGTGCAGGTTAAGAGTGAGATCTTTATTTAGTCCACCTGGATGAAATGAACACAGTCATGAAGAGATTTTATCACAACATGTTTCCTGTTACAGCGGCTGAAAAGTATAATATGCAGTAAAACTGGTTTAGTGTCAGTGAGTCTGTTGAAATGTTCAGTCCTCAACACAACAATCTTCTCCTTGTTCGTGGCATTTTATGATCAGTTCTGTTCTTTATTTAGTGAAACGATAAAGGAGATTTTAGTTTTGGATTTAACTTTGAAACAACAAATGTTTTTGTAAGGATTTTGTATTTTTCTTAATCAAGAGTAAAATATTTACCTCAGAAAGACCTCATGACACCATCTGCTGGTGACTGAAGAACAGAACAGCATTTCCTCCTAATAACTACACCTGTCACACAGGTTAGTGGAACAGAAAGAAGATTTTGGCATTGTTGATCAGAGCTGAGACGCCATTACAGGGCGTGAGATCTCTGCTGGAAAACACACGTTTGGAGTATTTGAAGCAGTGAAGAGACGGAACAGTAACCTGGTGAGTCTTGTTGTTGAAAGATGATTAAGATACCAAGACAAATGGCTGAAAGAGCTCTTTTTGGAAGTTTCCTGAACTGCCATGTTTGTTCAGAGACGTTCAGAGATCCTGTGTCTCTGAGCTGCAACCACAGCTTCTGTTCAAGCTGCCTGCAACTATTCTGGAAACAAGCTGAAAACAAAAACTGTCCCATTTGTAAAAGAAGATCCTCAAAAGACTTTCCTCTGGTGAACTTTGCACTGAAGGAACTGGCTGACTCGTTTGCTGAGAGACAGAAAACTGGATCACCTGAGACAGAAAAAGGAGAGAAGAAGGTGGAGGTGGTGTGTAGTAAACATGGAGAAGAGACTCAACTGTTCTGTGAGGATGAAGAGAGAGTTGTGTGTCCTGTCTGTGAGTTTTCTCTCCACCAGAGTCACAAGGTGGTTCCTATAGAACAAGCAGTCAGTGACCTGAAGGACCAGCTGAGATCTGACTTAGAGTCTCTGCAAGACAAGAGGTACAAACACAAACAAGTGGAGGAAACATACAATGAAATGATTGAACTCTCCAAGAAGCAGCTGTTGTCCACAGAGAGGCAGATCAGAGCAGAGTTCAACAAGCTCCACCAGGTCCTGAAAGAGGAAGAGGAGTCCAGACTGGCAGCTCTGAGGGAGGAAGAGGAGCAGAAGGGGAAGACTATCAGCAGAGAGATGAAGATGATTCAGGAGCAGATCTCCTCTCTGTCAGACAGCATCTCTGCTGTTGAAGAAGACCTGCAGAAACACAACGTGTCATTCCTCAGCAGTTATAAAGCCACTCAGACCAGAGCCAGAGTCCAGAGCTCACTGTCAGATCCACAGCTGGTCTCAGGAGCGCTGATAGATGTGGCCAAACACCTGGGCAACCTGTCCTTCAGAGTCTGGGAGAAGATGAAGGACAAGGTCCACTTCAGTCCTGTCATTCTGGACCCAAACACTGCAGCCCGCAGTCTCTATCTGTCTGATGATCTGACCAGTGTGAGACGTGGAGACACATACCAGAAGCTTCCTGACAATCCAGAGAGATTCACTAAGTATGCAGATGTTCTGGGCTCTGAGGGCTTCAGCTCAGGGAAACACAGCTGGGAGGTGGAGGTGGGAGACCATCCTGTCTGGAATGTAGGTTTGGTTAAAGAGTCAGTTGACAGGAAGGGAGAGATATTTTCTTCACCCAAATATGGAGTCTGGTGTTTATGGCATCACAGTGGAAAATACACTGATGGATCTGGTCAGACTGTCCGAGTGAAGAAGAGTCTCCAGAGGATCAGAGTCCAGCTGGACTATGACATGGGGGACGTGTCCTTCTACGACCCTGAAGACATGACTCACATCTGCACTCACAGAGACACTTTCACTGAGAAACTCTTCCCATATTTAGAGATTGGAAAGTCTGGTGATGCTAAAACTGCTGATATCAAAATGTGTGAAACTGATATTTCTCTGTGATGTTCAGACATGTTGGTGTTTGTTCAGACTTTACTCTGACTTCACTGTGAGTCAACATCTCATTGATAGAATCAATACAATCAACAGTTATGACTCATCAGATCATCAACTTTCACATAAAAACAAATCATTTTCGCTAAAATCTATAGAGATGTTTTTTATTTTGTTTTGTAGATATTCTGGTTGCACTGATGCTGATTTAAATGAATTGAATACAAAACAAAGTTTGGCTCCAAAATACTGAAACTATCAAGATAAACTTGACAAATATATGTTAATTATTCTGGTTATCAGCTTATAGTTTTGAGTCAAACAACATTGTACAGTAGTATCACTCATCAGATTTAGTTTGGGATGTGTTGTGGTCATTGATGAGTTTCTTCCATTTGTGTCCATAGTCTTATTAAGTGTTTAGTATATTCTTTAAGTCCTACAATGCGTCGTTATACTTTATACAATAGTTTTTGTAGTGCATATAACATGAGTGATAAACGACAACGTCAAGTTTATGATCAAAATAAAGGAAATTCAAGCAGTACAATTTAGTTGAATTGTTTTTTCTTAATCTGAATCTTTATGAATGTTTATGAATATTTTCTGTAAGAAGTTATTTCCAGTTTCTTTACATCGGTCAAATGATCATGTGACAAATTACAAAGAATACAAATAATCAAAGACAATTACACAAACAGACTTTACAAAACGAATTTACTGAGTTGTATTTAGTTGTATTGATCCTCTCACTGGTCTGCACCTCACTGTGTGTGTGTTCTCAACATTAGAAACAGTCAGAAATCACATTTAAAAAGACGGTTCAACTTTACCCTCCTACAACTTCACTGCTTCATCATCAACTCTAAGAAAGGAAGATTCAACAAATAATACTTTCCAACAATCTCCTCGAGGAACGAGTCGCTTTTAGACTTTTGTGTTTGTTCAAAACTCAAAGAAGCAGAATGATTGTGGTTGTTGATCGTCTTTGTCATGTGAAGTTGTAACAGTGTGTTGATGCTCACGTCTGTTATAGAAGCCTCACTGAAGAGAGGGAGCACTGAGGGTTGGACACACACAACACACTGTTTAAGAAACGCTTTCACTCTTACATTTCATTCATTCTGTCACCTGCTGAATGCACTTCTCAGGGACAACACGCTCACATGTGCTCAATGTCATCAACATGATAGAATGTGCAGCATGTGCACAGGATGTGACGGCACGGACACATTCTACTTCCTGTAAACGTCACAAGATGGAGACAAAGTCCATGTTGTTCTTTGCTGCACAGGTTGATCAATAGCAGCACCTCTTAGCACTTTCTGATGGATTCTTCTTTTCACACAGATCCTTCACAGTGTTGAGGCCAGCACACGTGGAATGATAGCTTTTCAGTCACACGGCGCTAAAAACATTACCGAAACTGATTACAATTATAAGGAATTTAATTCCACTGATGCAAGTACGACTACAGTTACACATTGGAGTACATACTCCTATGAAATATTAAAACAATAAAACCCCATTTGCAAAAACCTCAACTCGGCTCCTCCGGTGAAAAACACGTCTCTCGTCCGGGGGCCATCACAGAGAGAGGGAAAAAGACTTTTAAATTAAACCTCCCACCCCTGTTCGGCACACCCCCTCTTCCATTTATCTCGATTCCTATTGGCTAACTTCCAGGAGTGTATTCGGCTGTCTGCCCGAGTCTACTAACACATTCAATGACTGTCAGTTACATTTTAACCCCTTCTATAATAATCCTTCAGTATGAAAGTTAAACTTCTGCAACTTGGCAGAAGCTTCATGTTTTTTAGCTACTATTCCTACATCACTTTATGTTTATCTTAATTATGCATTCCCAAAACCCTTATGATTATGACTAATTATGATTTATTAATTATGAATTATTAAACACTTTTATTATATCTACTAACTACAGTTTTTTGCTCAAATTTCTTACAATTCCCCCCTAACTCACAGTTCACTGTGAGTTAGCTACTCAAATGTAGTTAGTTATTCAAATGTCCCTGGAGACCTCCCCCCTACTCAATCCAGGGAGAGGCTCCCTATCTATCTAAACAGAGGCAAACAATTCATGCATACAGATATCATTGCAAGTATTCCTGTTCAGTTCCTTTCACAATCGAGTGCGTTGAAAATCACTGCCTTCCATGTCTTGGGGCTGGCAGGATCAGGATACAGCCTGTAGGTGGATGTTTTAGAAGTCCATCTGGGCCTTATCAGGTCCTTCAGGATCTCCGAGAGGATGGTCAGGAACCGCTTGTGAAGTTCTGCTATGGCACCGCTGGTGGCCTCATCTAGACTGTGGCCATCAGAAGCTCCATTTCGTCCTCATCCTCGTCACATAACTAGTTGCCCTGGACTGGTGTCTGGCTCATCGGTGAAGCAATAAACCCCTGTAGAGGTCCACGGATGCAAGGGAAGCCCCATCCACAGACAACTCGGCGGCCTATGACGACAGCACACAGAATAATTACGATTGCCAAAAATGTATGTTTTCACTGGCCAAGCATACTTCCCAACCAGTCGGTGAATGGATTCGTGACACCAGAGTTGTCTGCTAGCTCTTGGCTGAGTGCTGTCAGTCCCTCCAGAGCCCTGGTCACCGATCCATCAGGAGCTGTGTTATTTGGAATGAAAGTACAGCACGCAGACCCAAACATCTGGCACACGCCACTTTTCTCTGCTAAATCATATCGAATGCCATTCTGTTCTGCAAGGTCATAAAACTAGTCTTCGCCAGCTGTGCATGCAGTCCTGATATGGCGTCACTGGTGAAGTTTACAAAACGCTGTTGGTTATAGTAAATGTAGTTGATCCAATCGACATTTTTATTAATCATCACCCTCTGAGAGAAAACAGATTCTAAATCTGCTGCTATTTGATTTCTGGCTTGAAAGTCATTAGACACCCCCCTTGGCAGTCTTATGACATCTTATGTACACTTGGTCATCAAAGGCTCCCTTCGGGCCACCGGCATCTCTTTTGGATCTTCTGTTAGCATGTGGGCGTGGAGAGATGAGTTCTCCATAAGGTGCATCAGTGACAGGCAGGATATAGAATGACAATATAAGTTGCACCAACGCACATCTACCTGTCCAATCTTTAGGCAGGATTGGATATATGGTTCTTCCTCCACACCACCACCATAAATCAGCTCTAGGTGCTGTCTGTCTTAACACACTGTTATATAGATAGTCGCTAGCATTGTGACTGTGGCTACAATTTGCTATAATTTGCAATAATACTACCTACATTGGGCCCCTTAGCTGTATCTGAGACTATACAATCAAATGGACCCTCTGTAACCTTGAACAGAGGTGGGGTATTATATTCTACAGGTGGGTAATCCCAGTGTAGCCTCTGACAAGTGTGATGGAGGGGCAAAGTGTCATCAGTAAACAGAGTTAAAATACAACTAAATTCAGGACTTATGAGTCTGAATCTTGAAGGAACTGGTGTTGCTAGGGGTTGCTAGGTCCTGAACACACAATACAATCTGTACTACTGACTTGAAGCCGTATATTGTACCCACCATACATTCCCATCTGCCATTCCAGTTTCCACCCCTTACCTCATTCTCTGCGTCAGTCGTATGTCGAACCTGGTCTTTTTACAGGCTTAACAATAATCCTAATGAGCCCTTGTGGGGCAGGACTATCAGTAGTTGCCTTTCCCTGTACTACGTAAAGTCCTCAGTCAGTCAATTTGATAACAGCTTCCCATACTTATGTGTGGCAGGCCCACACTGGTCAGTTATGATGCACAAGGTTTTGGACATCCACCCGTAGGTGTGTTCATACCTGGGACAGGAAACTACTTCACAGAAGTCGAACTGGACCGTTGATGTTGTACCTTCTTTGAACATAAGAGTGAGAGTTACATTTTCATAGGTGAGTGTCGTCAGAGAAGCCTCTCTACGTGGTCTAAGATCGGTTTGATTAGCTACTGAGGCTAAATGTCGAATCCTGATGTAGTCATGCATGTGATCTGGTTCCTGTCTGTGGTTAATTCCCCATACTAAGAGGGAAACTACTGAACTCAGGAATAAAATAATTACAGACTTCCATAACCTACTGAAGCTAGAGTCTCCCAATGGACGCCCTCGCTTAAACTGTGGGGAAAACGTCATCTTCAGTACTGTCTAACCCCTCTTTTGAGGTGTCTTTGGCTTCAAATTTTCCTGTTTGATGTTCAATCCTGTCTCTGCGAGTGTCTCACTCGTTACCTTCGCTGCTGAGTGAGGTGGTGCCAAGTCGCTCCCATTTTACCTTTTCTGCATGTGAGGTTGCCAATACTACCTCCCAGGGACCGGTCCACCTTGGTTCACTCCACCTGCGCTAGTGGACTCTTATCCACACCAGACTGCCTGGTGACACGTCAGCCTGCTTCCTTTCGTCAGCTGCTGCTTCTGCGTTTGTCACCTGAGAAAACAACACTCGGCTCATGTTAGTTAGAGCTCCCGTATATTTCTCAATTTCTAGAGTTAGCAAGTCTAGGCTAAGACCTATCACTGAGTTAGAGGACTTGGATTGTGCTGTATTTAAATTCAAAGTTGTGGTTTATCATGACGTTATTAATCTCAAAAATTGTGAGTAGCACCTTTACTGAAAACTATTCTAAATGTGGATCTACAAAAAATGTTTGACACCTTACCATAAATGTTTGACACCTTACCATATCCCCCCTTCACCTCGATATCTCTGCTGTAAGGGATCACATGGCAACCATCTATGTATCTTGGCTATACACTGAACCTCCCCATGGTCCTGGTGACAGCATGGGCATCTGTTGATGTCTCATGGGAGGAGGTCCAGCTGGACCTGGTCGTAGGTACTGCTGATGTTGTGGTGGGAACGGAGCATGTTGTGGTGGTGCATTGGGCTGTCTTCCTCTTCTTTTATGTGGGCAATCTCTCTGCCAATGACCTTCTCTCCCGCATACGTAGCACTCTCCTTTACTTACAAGACCCCCATGCCCCCCTTTATCGTTACCTCTCCCTCTGTTGGATGCACCACTTCTGCATCGTGGTGGGGGCTGATTGTACACCACCGTGGAGGCTGGTACTGCTGGATTTGGTTGGTATGAGGTCGGGGGTGCAGCTGGATATTGGGGCTGTTGTGAGGCCTGAGCCTTGGCTACGGCCATCTGTTTCTTGGCCAGATGATATTATGGGCCCAGGATGTCTGCCTGACCAACGCCGCCTTCAGCACACACAGCGAGGCCGGTAAGAATGTCCCTTCGTGGTTGCCAAATTTGTTGAGGCCAGCACACGTGGAATGATAGCTTTTCAGTCACACGGCGCTAAAAACATTACCGAAACTGATTACAATTATAAGGAATTTAATTCCACTGATGCAAGTACGACTACAGTTACACATTGGAGTACATACTCCTATGAAATATTAAAACAATAAAACCCCATTTGCAAAAACCTCAACTCGGCTCCTCCGGTGAAAAACACGTCTCTCGTCCGGGGGCCATCACAGAGAGAGGGAAAAAGACTTTTAAATTAAACCTCCCACCCCTGTTCGGCACACCCCCTCTTCCATTTATCTCGATTCCTATTGGCTAACTTCCAGGAGTGTATTCGGCTGTCTGCCCGAGTCTACTAACACATTCAATGACTGTCAGTTACATTTTAACCCCTTCTATAATAATCCTTCAGTATGAAAGTTAAACTTCTGCAACTTGGCAGAAGCTTCATGTTTTTTAGCTACTATTCCTACATCACTTTATGTTTATCTTAATTATGCATTCCCAAAACCCTTATGATTATGACTAATTATGATTTATTAATTATGAATTATTAAACACTTTTATTATATCTACTAACTACAGTTTTTTGCTCAAATTTCTTACAACAGAAACCCCGTTGTGTTTGTCTGACATCCTGTTTGTCCAGAGTAGCTCACAAATCCATCACTGCTGTGGCTCTTGATGTTGTTGCTGCTTCATCAGCCACCAAGTCAGTCAAATCCTCTCAGAGACGTTATTCAGATTAGATTATATCTCAGACATGAGTCTTTTCAGCTCTTTAGAGGCCCACGTTTATTTTGTGCTGCTGTACCGTCATCATCAAAACTCTCTTGTACAAGATACAGATCAACACTGAACCTACATGTGGTGGAATGCTCCCCAGAGAATGAAGAATAGGGTGGAGGGTTGTGAAAGCAGCCCTCAGGCTGGCTCCTCCCACAACCAATTCCTAATCAGTGGCAGCATTTAAAACACACCTGTTGGCATCAACTTGTCCTTTTTGGCCTCTGTCCTGTTGCTGTGGCTGCTCGTAGTAGTTTTCATGTTAAAGAAACCTCTTCACTGTCCTGCTGTCTGAGTGATACTTATGTTAGTACCACATATATGAGTTGGTTCACCTGCTGCTCTTTTGATTCATTTACATTGTTCAACCAACTGGGTTTGTTTTGTTTGTCTTGATTCTTTTTGTTGCTCGTTCACTTTCTCTTCAGGTTCAGTAGAGTGTCATTGTTGGAGGCTCAGTCCCCGTGGTGAGGTCCCTACACCTTATGCATGCATGTACAAACACTGCATAAGAGTGTGGACTGCACCGTTTCTCTTGAGAGGATTGCTGTGTTGCACCTGAGGTGAGTTACCGGTAGCACCCCTGGGCTCTCCTCAGTGTAGTTAGCCTCCCTACCAGTGGCCTCTACTTAAATCCCATATTTCACTTGGTTTATGTTGGACAGGACCTTTTAGGATTATATAATGTGTTGTTGGTAAGGCCTTTTCAGCTTAATATGTAAAAGAATTATTTAAGATCCCTCATTGTTTTCAGTAATTTTCCTTTGTCCATAAATATTCTTTCCTCCCCGCAGCTCCCGTCCCCGCAAATTAGATTATTTTCTTTGTTGAGGAAGCAGCTTGGAGGGTTTACACTGAAACCCGCCCATGTAGACCACGCTTGACATGATGGAGCAACAGTTTGAGGCTGAAGACTTTCTTTCTTTCTAATCTTTACAGCTCAACAGTACTGTCTTCATCAGACTGATTTCTTTGTCTTATAGATCAATTCTAATCACCTCGTGGAATATTTACGTGCTTTTATTCAACCAAAAATGTAATTGATTATTTATTGATTTGATTTAATCTTTTGAAAATAATATCAATGAGATATATATATATAGTTACATTATTAACAAGGGAATCTAGTAAGACCTTTTTAGATTAATATCTATTGTTGGTTCCCTCATTTCCCCCCTAAGACTCCGCCACTTAAACATGTTTCATTCTTTCTTCTCTGCTTCTCTCGTTCTTTCCTTTTCTGCTGATGCTGGAAGAAAACTCTTCTGCTCCATAAAGTACATAACAGAAAGGACGTACAGGGCAACATAAGTATCTGTGTCAGTCCAGGTTTTCTTTCCTCTCACTGAACACTTTGCCCCTCAATCGTTTCACTGATAGAATGCAGATCAGTGACGTCATCACGAGCGACACTAGCAACAGTGTGATCACGTGAATGGAGTGCTGCTGGATCCAGGACGTCTCGTAGGAGTCGGCCTTTAAGTGAGCGGCTCCCTTTGTGTCTCGGGACAAACTGGATCCAGAACATGGCTCGGTCCAGAGGCTTCATGGTCTGGTCTCTGTGCAGCCTGAGAGCTCCTGCACTTTCACCCTGCAGGATGGCTCGTGAAGCACCTTCTTCACCTTCTCCAGGAAGTTGTCTTTGTCAATGAGTCAATGTCCAGCATTCTGGTAATGCCCCTCGCTCTCGTCCTGAACAGGTTGTCGTCCTGATCAAACATCAGAGGAAGTCCCACGATGGGAACTCCACGGTAGATGGTCTGTTGGTGCCTCCGTTGGGCCACAAACACTCTGGTCTTTGTGTCCTAAGAGGACGTTTTGGTGAAGCCAGTCCAGCAGCAAGATGTTGTTGACCAGAGTGGACCGTCTCTTCCCAGGATGTCTCCAGATGACCTTCTGAGGGAACTGAGCAACCGCAGCAGCCACATGTTGTGCTACATCCTCAGGAAGAGTCTCCACCAAGGTCCCCAAGCTGATAACAAAGACTCCATGAAAGTCCTCCAGATGTTGAGGAAGCAGCTTGGAGGGTTTACACTGAAACCCGCCCATGTAGACTACGATGGACCAACAGTTTGAGGCTGAAGACTTTCTTTCTTTCTTATCTTTACAGCGCAACAGTACTGTCTTCATCAGACTGATTTCTTTGTCGTATAGATCAATTCTAAACACCTGATAGAATATTTATGTGCTGTTTTAAAATCACAAACTTAATCATTCATTTATTTTAGTTTATCTTGTGAAAATAATATCTACTCATGAATGATGATATACAGTATTTTGATTGTTGTCAATAAGAGAGTGAATGATTGACTGAATGAGAGAAAATGTTCCAGAAAGTAAAACACATTCAGGTTGAGAGACTTTAGAATCTATTTCATGATTGTTAATTGTACATTAACTGAGACACAAACTAATACTCCTATTAGTGAGTTTGATCTCATGTTTCTAGAAATACTAACTGTTAGAGCCAAATTTGGTATTGTAAATACAACTGAATTTCTTTGTGTGTACATTGGGTGGCGCTGTCTTCATGTCCTGGGCTCAGGTCCTGAAATCACTGTGGTTGTCAGGTGTTTGACCCCGGAAGGGCAAAAGGTTTTGACCGCTATACATTTACTGTCGGTGGAAAGAATGGCATTTGTGTACGTTGTTCAACGAGAATAAATGAGCTATAGATCATCAAACAAACATCTATGTGATGATGTATCGAATGCATGACAGATAATATAGCACACAACTAGTGCGTCAACCAGGTTACTCCAGAGGGAAAGACACTTCAGGAGCCTACAGCCACAAGACTGGGCTTCTTTAACACTAACAAAATGCATTGCACATACATTTGGCTGCTTTGACTTGTGATAAACAGGAGAATATGAGATTAATAAATCAAATTCAAACATCAGCTTTGATTCTTTAAGTGCAGGTTAAGAGTGAGATCTTTATTTAGTCCACCTGGATGAAATGAACACAGTCATGAAGAGATTTTAGCACATGTTTCCTGTTACAGCGGCTGAAAAACAAAATATGCAGTAAAACTGGTTTAGTGTCAGTGAGCCTGTTGAAATGTTCAGTCCTCAACACAACAATCTTCTCCTTGTTTGTTGTATTTTATGATCAGTTCTGTTCTTTATTTAGTGAAATGATAAAGGAGATTTTAGTTTTGGATTTAACTTTGACATCATGACACCATCTGCTGGTGACTAAAGGACAGAACAGCATTTCCTCCTAATAACTACACCTGTCACACAGGTTAGTGAAACTAAAAGAAGATTTTGTCATTGTTGATCAGAGCTGAGACGCCATTACAGGGCGTGAGATCTCTGCTGGAAAACACACGTTTGGAGTATTTGAACCAGTGAAGAGACGGAACAGTAACCTGGTGAGTCTTGTTGTTGAAAGATAATTTAGATACCAAGACAAATGGCTGAAAGAGCTCTTTATGAAAGTTTCCTGAACTGCCATGTTTGTTCAGAGACGTTCAGAGATCCTGTGTCTCTGAGCTGCAACCACAGCTTCTGTTCAAGCTGCCTGCAACTATTCTGGAAACAAGATAAAAACAAGAACTGTCCCATTTGTAAAAGAAGATCCTCAAAAGACTTTCCTCGGGTGAACTTTGCACTGAAGGAACTGGCTGACTCGTTTGCTGAGAGACCGAAAACTGGATCACCTGAGACAGAAAAAGGAGAGAAGAAGGTGGAGGTGGTGTGTAGTAAACATGGAGAAGAGACTCAACTGTTCTGTGAGGATGAAGAGAGAGTTGTGTGTCCTGTCTGTGAGTTTTCTCTCCACCAGAGTCACAAGTTGGTTCCTATAGAACAAGCAGTCAGTGACCTGAAGGACCAGCTGAGATCTGACTTAGAGTCTCTGCAGGACAAGAGGCACAAACACAAACAAGTGGAGGAAACATACAATGAAATGATTGAACTCTCCAAGAAGCAGCTGTTGTCCACAGAGAGGCAGATCAGAGCAGAGTTCAACAAGCTCCACCAGGTCCTGAAAGAGGAAGAGGAGTCCAGACTGGCAGCTCTGAGGGAGGAAGAGGAGCAGAAGGGGAAGACTATCAGCAGAGAGATGAAGATGATTCAGGAGCAGATCTCCTCTCTGTCAGACAGCATCTCTGCTGTTGAAGAAGACCTGCAGAAACACAACGTGTCATTCCTCAGCAGTTATAAAGCCACTCAGACCAGAGCCAGAGTCCAGAGCTCACTGTCAGATCCACAGCTGGTCTCAGGAGCGCTGATAGATGTGGCCAAACACCTGGGCAACCTGTCCTTCAGAGTCTGGGAGAAGATGAAGGACAAGGTCCACTTCAGTCCTGTCATTCTGGACCCAAACACTGCAGCCCGCTGGCTCTATCTGTCTGATGATCTGACCAGTGTGAGACGTGGAGACACATACCAGAAGCTTCCTCACAATCCAGAGAGAAGCACTAAGCATCCCATTGTTCTGGGCTCTGAGGGCTTCAGCTCAGGGAAACACAGCTGGGAGGTGGAGGTGGGAGACCATCCTGACTGGAATGTAGGTTTGGTTAAAGAGTCAGTTGACAGGAAGGGAAAGATATTTGTTTCACCACAATATGGAGTCTGGTGTTTACGTCATCGTAGTGGAAAATACACTAATGGACCTGGTCAGACTGTCAGAGTGAAGAAGAGTCTCCAGAGGATCAGAGTCCAGCTGGACTATGACATGGGGGACGTGTCCTTCTACGACCCTGAAGACATGACTCACATCTACACTTACAGAGACACTTTCACTGAGAAACTCTTCCCATATTTCAGTATTGGAAAGTCTGGTGATGCTAAAACTGCTGATATCAAAATGTGTGAAACTGATATTTCTCTGTGATGTTCAGACATGTTGGTGTTTGTTCAGACTTTACTCTGACTTCACTGTGAGTCAACATCTCATTGATAGAATCAATACAATCAACAGTTATGACTCATCAGAATCAAACTGTATTACATCATCAGATCATCAACTTTCACACAAAAACAAATCATTTTTCAACTTTAACTTAATCATCATCTTGTGTTGAATCAGAACACAATGTAACATTTAGTGAATCCACTGAACCAAACACTTTGTCTCCAGTTGTGTGTTTCTTTAACTTTGATCTTCATCAGACATCAGTTTTACTTTATTAGATTTCTGGTTCTTCTGTTGAGTTATTTCAGCTTTGATGTTATAATTTCAGTGTTTTACACTTTACACTCAGAGTCTCAGAGGTTCAGTGAATCAAAACACATTCTGACTCTGATTGATTATCTTTTATGATTGAAATTGTTTTCGAAGTATTTAGTTTTACTTTAGTTCGCTAAAATCTGGAGAGATGTTTTTATTTTGTTTTGTAGATATTCTGACTGCACTGATGCTGATTTAAATGAGTTTAATCTACAAGTAAATGTGGCTACAAAATACTGAAACTATCACATCATCAGAAGATAAACTTGACAAATAAATGTTAATTATTCTGGTTATCAGCTTATAGTTTTGAGTCAAACAATATTGTATAGTAGTATCACTCATCAGTTTTAGTTTGGGGTGTTTTGTGGTCATTGATGAGGTTCTTGTATCCACAGTTTAATTAAGTGTTTTAGTATTCTTAGAAGTCTTACAATGCTTCTTTATGCTTTATACAATAGTTTTTGTAGTGCATAGAACATGAATGATAAACGACAATGTCAGGTTTTTGATCAAAATAAAGGGAATACAAGCAGTACAATTTAGTTTAATTGTTTTTTCTTCATCTGAATCTTTATAAATGTTTATGAATATTTTCAGTTTGAGGTTGTTTACAGTTTCTTTACATACATCGGTCAAATGATCATGTGACAAATTACAAAGAATACAAATAATCAAAGACAATTATACAACGGCATTTACAAAAATTATATACAAGTTGTCCATGAACAAACAAAAAAACAAATCATACCATCCTGATAAAGGCAAAACAAATTGGCTTAAAACATGTAAAGAACAAAGCATAGTATGTTGGAGAAGAGTTGTGCTTTTAATTTGCATTGATTCTCACACTGGACGGTACCTGTGTGTGTGTGTGTGTGTGTGTGTGTGTGTGTGTGTGTGTGTGTGTGTGTGTGTGTGTGTGTGTGTGTGTGTGTGTGTGTGTGTGTGTGCGCGCGTGTGTGCGCGCGTGTTCTTAAAATTAGAGACAGCCAGGAATCTAAAAGATTCCAAACTTTTCCCTTTTTAAAACTACACTGCACCATCATAAATTAGAAATATAGTTTACAATTAAGTACATTTTGAATGCAGGACTTTTCGTAATGGAGTAGTTTCATATCGTGCCATTGTTCTTTTTATTTAAATAAAGAATCAGTTTGCATTGATATCTGTTCAAGTCGTGTATTTTCTAAGTGTTTTATTCTCTCATTGTGTCGCTGTCCGCTACACTAGCAGAGATGCTGCTCTTATTTTGAAAACTAACCGGAAGTATTCTGTTGGAGTCCAGAGCCGAGAGGTAAACAAACGGCCGCCACTTCCTGTGATATTCACAGATATGCTCCTCGTGTTCATACATTTGTAAATAAGTTAGATACATTTGGTGCACACACCTTTTCTCTTTCAGCGTGTTCATTTTGGAGTCTTTGTCAGTTCTACGAAAATACTGGCATTTCACAACCCATCGTGCTAACGGCTAGCTAGCTAATTAAGCTAGCTAGCTAGCTAAGCTCCGTGTGGTCGACGTGCACATCAGAACAGCGATTTATACACAGTTGTCCGTCCTCTACTGTAAGTATAATGGTTGAATATATTTGGGACGAATAAGTAACTTGGTACCATTCATAAATGATCCTGAAAATTACGTGTTTGGGTGACGTAGCGTCAGTTTCACGAAAACATTGACTAGAACATGCTAACAACTGTTAAAGGGGTTATTTATCGAACGTTAGATCACAACATCGAATAAAATAAACCTATAAAATAATAAAGTAGCTCACAATTCAAGGATTCAAAGACCATTCATTGATATTGTGGAAAACGGATGAATTCAGTTGTAGTGCAACAAACGCATGACAAACATAAACAATAGTACATTCCTGTGGTGTTTTTTTATTTATTTTTTATTTGAATCAATAAAAATAAGCTGCACATCCTAAATATATACAGTAGCTTATACACAATGCCAAAATCAAACATGGATCAACTTACAGTTTGGACCCAAAATATGATATAACTGAGATAAAAAAAAAAACTGATATTGATGAAAAGCAGCAGCTTTTTGGTTTATTAACACAAGATCTCTCGACAGCCTCAATGTGAAGCCATCAGTGGAAAGTATGCTCTTTGTCCCACACTGAACACAGTGACGGGACAGTAGAAACATATAAAGATGTGATCCTGATGATAGTGTGCGTGTTGTTTTGCTCTTCTAGGCCCTGTCTCCACGGAAATAAAAGACTCCAAGCAGCAAACAATTGATGTTTAGGGAGAATAATGGATAACCTTGCATCAAATAAGAGCCACATACCCTGTCAGTCGTGGGCGGGCCAGAATGTCTGGTCCACCGCTTCAACTCAAGGATCCCTCCTCAACCCACTTCCCAGCTCTCAGCATCTCAGCCTGGGCTTGTCTTCTGACCAGAGACCCTCCTACGACCACCTGCAGGAATCCAATCAGAGCTGTATGAGCGACCTCGGCACCTTATCATCCAGAAACGATGCTCATCACGCCGCTCTGTACAAGGCCTCTCTCATCAGCAGCAATCCGTCCTCCAACGCGCTGTTTGCCAACACTGCTGTCCCTGGCACCTCTCACATGATCTCCTTCCCCCAGCAAACCTCTCACACTTCATCAATGCTGCTAACCGCAAACCACGGCAAAAACATACCGCCACCGTCTCTTCCCCGAACAAACCAAGCTCCACAGCCTTGTGGGCCACAACTTCTTCCACCTTTCTCACCCCACAACCCTTACAAAGCCCCATTTCAACCTCCACTGTCCAATCAGAGTTTACCAAACGGACTTCTGCCAGTTAGCCTGTCGTCATGTGGACAACATGTAAGTACGTCTCACGCTACTTTTGATGGGATGAATGTGGAGTTGTGTGGTGTTGCTGGATACACTCACACCCATGCCTCATCCACTTCTCAGGAGCAGAGTCAGTGGATACCTCCATCACACTGCAGGGGTAAGCTGTACTACCTGTATTCGTCCTGTATTACTCATCAGTGTGGTTAAACCTATTGGGATTGATTTATGTAAGCCACAGCTTGTTCAGTACTTGTGTGTGTATATATACGTACATACATTTTTGTACGTTTTTTCCTCAGGAGCTGTAAACGAGTCTATCCCTGACGCAGCTGCTCATCCTAAAAACAAGCCATCGCAAGAGGGGAAGAGTAGTCCACCGGTGAGGAAATGAACAGCTCTAACACTTGTTCAATTAAATGTTTCTGTACATATCTTCACAAATAGAACTACGGGGTGTTGTAAATGTTTTCCATGTTTGATGACAGAGCTGTGTGATTTCATACGAGGTCATTGCCTTTATTTTATCCCTCAGTTTATTTTCATTTCTATCTGCTTTCAGGCCAACAATGAGACACAACGTCAAGTGCTTTTACATCAGCGTGCACAACTACTTCAACAAGTGGCAGAGCTGGATAAACTTGTGAGTGTGAAGGAGGTCAACACCCAGTACAACTTAGAACCTATGCATTACTTTTAGTTATACATTGCTTATATCGCTGATCTAGAGACTATTGTTGATAATTCTACACAGAGTTATAACCTTTTGACTTCCCTTTGTCCCCCCACTAAGCTGGAATCAATCCCCCCAGAGGAGAGCAGTGATGGGAAGTCTCCACACAAAGCTGTTCAGGTAGGTTACGTTTGATTTGATTTATACACACACACACACACACAAACAATATGATTGCATGTAAGTTGTTGGTTTTTTCCCTTCACTTTTAGTCTCATCCATCAATGGATGATTCATCTCACTGTGAACAATCCAAGACCAGAGATGCACAGCAGGTTCAGCAGTCTGCAGGAAAGTCAAAGGTAGCTCCACGTCAAAGTCGTTATCATGCATCATTTTAGTCATTTACTCACGCGCCCTGCTACGCACACACGCCTGCTCCTTCAATCGGTACATTTTATTCTGTTAACAAATGGTGGTAAAGGCTCAACCTCGTCACTTCTTTTTGCTGTTGTTTTGCTTTTCAGGCACAGTCGCATCTTTTGTCGGACTGTTCGTCTCCTGCGTCCTGTGATGAACAAAGTGAGGCCTGTGATACAGCAGACGATCTAATGTCAGCAGCCGAATCAGAGGTAGTGACCCGTGTATTATCGTTCGTTAAATCCTTAAGAAGTCGGACGTGTTGGTTCAGATTTCCATGCGATGCATCCGGGCATGGCCTCCAGTTGCAGTGAGATGGTTTGCACCATTAGGCCTTAGATTCTGACTGTTTATGAGATAAAACAAGGCATTCAATGACATCACTTTTAATTACAATATTTTCTGTCAGGACAAATAATGCATTTAAGAGTCTAGAAAACAATTCGCAGATTTATCAATTGTTTCTAAAATGTGTTTCGCTGAAAGACCTTTGTGATGTTCCGGAAAACGCTCTGTTTTATTCATCGTTGTCAAAATAAAGTATGAAATATTCCCTAAATACTGGACAGAAGTGGTCAAGCGATCTGATAACAGTGACAGAGCATGTGCATCAAATGCTGCTCATACCACCAAGCACCAGAAGCTAGGTGGACCTTAAAAGATTCATAAATGTTAAGCTATGAATGGACTATAAGTGAAATTCGTAGTAAGTCATTAAATACACTTTAATATTTAGGAAGTAGTAGTGTTTTTGTGGAGAATATGAAGGCAGCAGAACATGGAATAGTGATAATTTCCCCGTTAAATACGTAAACTTTTGAAGCTGATCTCCAGTTTCACAGCATCGGGGCTCTTGATGTTGGTATAAAAACAAACAAATGTCGTCGTTTATCAAACTCCTCTGTACCTGAATACAATTTACACAAACATTACATCATGAAATATTTTCATGTGAAGTCAAATGACGATAAATGCATCTTTATAGAATGTTGTCTTTTTTTAAATTAGCTTTGATAAGTTGGTATTTATATATTGGTGTCTTTGTTTAGAAATAGAATATTGGAAATTACAATATTGGACAAAAAAAGATCGTATTTTCACATACAGTTGTTTTTATTTTTATTTTTTTTTTACCAGAAAGAAGACTCAGCAGAAGACAGTGATTCTGATTTCCTCCACGACAGTGATGGAGACTTCTCTGACTTCCTGTCTGACTCTGACTGGGGCTCTTCAGATGAGTCTGGTGACAGCAGGCCCTCGACCCCCGCAGTAGAAACACCTCCTCTGCCGGATAACAAAGGGGCGAAATCAGGAAGCTCTTTGGTTCAAGAAAAAAGCGTCGCTCCCCAAAAAAAGATCCGCCCAACTAATCTGAGGAATTCTTTTGAAACCGTCGTGCTACCAAGTTCAAATTCTACAGAAAAGCGCGTTTATGACCGGAGGAATTATTGTTTGTTTTGCACGAACCCGCTGTCCAAAATGTCGCGTCATCTTGAGAGGATCCACAGCGACAAACCGGAGGTTGCAGCTGTGTTTCAGTACCCCAAACACTCCAGAGAAAGACAAAAAGTATGGAACAGACTCATAAATCAAGGCAACTTTGCTCATAACAAAGAAGTCATGAAAACAGGAATGGGCCAACTTGTTTCCCGAAAAAGGCCGAATAAAACGCAGAGAGCCAAAGACTTCCTTCATTGTCTGTACTGTCGAGGTCTTTTCGTGAAGAACGCCATGCACAGACACATGAAGTCGTGCCCAGAGAGAGTGACGAATGAAGATGAACCAGAGATCGGAAGAAAGCGCATCGCATTGCAGTGTGTGCTGGAAAGCGTAGAGGACCTCGGAATAAGCGATGGTTTTAAGAGCCTTCTGTCCCCGATGGTTTTCGACGACGTGACACAAGCGATCATGGCCGACGAGATCATCTTGCAGTTTGGCGAGGACCTCTTTAACCAGCACGGATCCAATCCGAAGAAGCATCCTTACATACGACAAAACCTTCGTCAGATAGCGAGACTTGTACTCGAAGCTCAGAATATAACCCCTCTGAAGAAACTGGAGGACTTCTTTCTCCCTTCAAGCTTCCCACATGTGGTGTCTGCGGTGAACGCCGTGGCAGGCTACAATCCAGAAACCAAAACGTACGGCATCCCGTCGCTCGCCATCAAGCTCGGCTACGACCTGCAGAAGACCTGCAGTATTGTCGAGGGCAACGCCGTGAAGCGCGGCGACGCAAGTTTGGCCGAGTCTGCGCGAAAGTTCCTCGCCGTGTACCAGGAAAAGTGGAACGGGCTCGTTTCTGCAGGAGCATTGTTGGCAATCAGAGAGACCAAATTGAACAGGGAGAAGAAGGTGCCGTTCGCTCAAGACGTGAAGCGCCTGAATTCCCACATGGAGAACGTTCATCTTCTTGCAGAACAGAACCTCAGAGACGCAAAGTCTGCAGAAAACTACGCCGCTCTGGCCAAGGTAACGCTCGCTCGGACAATACTCTTCAACAGACGAAGTCTCGCGGAGATAGCGTCGATGGAACTAACGGCTTTTAAGTCACGGAAAAAATCAAACTCTCAAGACGGCTTGGACGTATCCGTCTCAGATTTGGAAAGGAACATGTGCGAGTTCTTCACAAGAGTTGACGTTCGAGGGAAGTGTGGGAGAATGGTCCCCGTTTTACTAAAACCGTCGTTCGTGTCAGCTATGGAGCTCCTCACGGAGGTACGCAAGACGTGTGGCGTCCCCAGACAGAATCCCTTCGTTTTTGGCCGACCGCAAGGCCTGTCTGCCTACCACGGGTCAGAGTGCATCCAAAAATATGTGAAAGAATGTGGAGCGAAGGACCCTGAAGCGCTGACATCCGCGAAGATCCGGAGGCATTACGGAACAATGCTGCAGCTGATAAACCTGGATGAAAACGAGGCGGCCCAGATTCTAGGCCCTAATAATCAAGTCCAAAGCCTGCGCGAGGACAGCGGCATGCAGCTGGATGACGTTGAGATGCACTCTGATGGTAGACGTTTTGAATAACTAACATTCGTCAATATATTTTTGTTTTGTAAGGCATGTGCGTATGGATATGAGATATCAAAATCTTGGGCTGGGTTGCTGCACTTTGGGTCACTTATTTCTCTGTTTTTATCATCAGATGTCGGCCATGGACAAGCACACGGAGCAACGACGGACGCCAGCGTGTTTGTATCTCCAAAATCGGACAAAGAAGGTAATCTCCAAGAGTTCTTATTTAATGTCCACCTCGTTGTCCAAGGTTATTATGATGTAAAAAATAAATAAAAAAAACATGATGAAAAGAAAATATGGACAATAAGGAGAATGGTATTTGGGGTTTGGAGTATTTGTAGTGCAAAGAGTACCTGTGATGACAATTAAATCTGTCTTTTCATTATTTTTCTCTTGTCCCACAGGCTCCAAATATAAGGGCAAACATAAATGGGAGAAAGCAGAGGTTCTTGCTGTTGAAAGACACATGATGCACCTAATTAAGGGACAAAAGATTCCTCAGAAAAACGAATGCATTCAGTGTCTCGAGGCGGAGCCTAAAGCGCTGAGGAACCGTTCGTGGAAAGGTGTGAAAGACTACGTCAGAAACAGGATCACTGCCCTGAAAAGGCAAAGCGTAACTCCCAAAGCTCCACACTGAAACAGGATTTATAGACGGGATGTTTTGTTGATGCTTTCCCTCTTGCATTTTCCTTTCCTTCCCCACCGTCTGTTCTGCCACATTACGAGCGTTTACATCCATTAAAATGGCCAAGAATAGATTTACATTTCATCATTTTTATTTCCGTAGATTACGACTCAATTAATTTGTAACACCGTATATTTTTCACTGTGTTTTTGTTCATCCAGATAGACGGCTCATGCATACGGACACATAATGTGTAATCCTCTAATGGATAAATAGTACGTTTTTGGAGCTGTAAGTTAACGTCTGTGACCGGGGTATAAAGTATACTGTAATTTGTTCTTCTCTTTGGTATACTGCCTTTTGTTTGAATTTGTATAACAACTTTACCACCAATAAAGTACAGTTAATGTTTGAACAAAACACAAGTTTACTCTCTTCTATTCATGAATTGCGGACCCTGGTGTTTCATTGGTTTGTGTCAGGACTGCTGTGTATTTTTGTCCTTTTATGTATGAAAGATAATTGTATACACAGTGATGGAAGTATTCAGATATTTGAATAGTAGTAGCAACACATTTATATTTCCATATTAAATATTTTCAAATTATTATTACTCTTAACATATCAGCATTTTGATGTATATATATTTATAATGTAAAGTATAGCTATAGCTATAAAATAGTGGATTAAAGGTACACCACATTTTCTAAAAGTAAGTGGCGTGTATAAGAGTAAATATTAGTAAGGATGAATGTAATTACTTAAGTAATAACGGAGTTGTACCCCAAACCTGACAGTTTTTAGCTAATGTTTCAATACAATTCACTTAAAATGTTGATAAAAATGATTTTGTAATGTTTTCAGTTGATTTAATGGTGTTAAACTGAAGTTAAACTTTGTACCTTTCAAACGAAATATTGTTGTAATTATTACAGTTAGCTTTGCCTTTACCAGAGTCGTTAAAACGATGCTAACACCGGTGAATTAGCCGTGCACTGCTCTTGGCCTAATCCGTACGGACTTCTATCCTCGTAAACACTGGCTGCTGCTGGTTTTTCGGGGATATTCGCTTGTTCCAGGGTCGCAAAAATGACCATCAATGCTGTCAACACATCCGGGACCGTAGTTCTGTCCTTCACAATAAGATATCACGCTTCAACAACTCCAAATGATGCAATAAAAGCTCCTTAATTTCCGTTTGAGCTGTTTCAGCGTCGCCCGAGCGTTCTTTCTGCTTTCTCTCATCAAAGTCACTTTCCTATAGTATTTAGACATATAAACGTCCATATATATTCATGAAATTTGACACGTAGATTATTTGATATGTATGAATTAATATTATTTACGTTGGCAGCTTGACGGCGTGACGACTCCTGAACGCTTCGTCACTTGAAAAGAAGGATTTCACATCCTGCTTCGCTCTTCACGTCCCGCTAGCTTTCTCTGGAGTACAGTGCCTTCTAGTGGCTTTAGTGGCAACATCATTGTTCCCACTAGGTCAGTCACTTATAAAACTATTGCTGGAATAAACATGAAAACATATTGGCTGTGCATGAAAACAAAATACATAACACACATGTGACAACACATTGGTGGGCATCACACTCACAACATGTTATCTTTGTGCTAATCATCATATGGGCCTTGACAGGTTCTACGCTCCAGTCTAAGACATTAAAGTTCTCGCTATTCCCACTGCAGCGACAGCGGCACCAACCAACAATCCTGCTTTCAGGAGACCATTGGGACAGCGAAACCACCAACTTGTGGTCTGAGTCTCAGCAGCTGGAGCCGGCAAGACGCTCCCTTCAGACGTGACATCATTGTCCTGCTGAGCCTCCTTTAGACGCTGCTCAAGGTCATTCATTTCGTCCGACTCGACATCACTGTCACGCTGGACCTCTGGACTCTGCTCAGTGAAATCCAAATGGGACAAATTGTCATCATTGTCACACTGAGCCTCCTTTAGAAGCCGCTCAAGGTCATCCATTTTGGCCGAATTCACATGATTGTCACGCTCATCCTCCTCTGTAAGCTTCTTTATAAGGTGCTTATAAAGCTGCTTATACATGTCATCAATTTTGGCCTGATTCATATTTATCTCTCGTCCCTCCATTACTGGTGTCTCTTGAAAGTCCGTAATAACTCGTTTGGAGAAGTAAAGTCGGGTATATGATTCTACTTTGGTTGTTCTTTGATGGTGCGCAACGACGCAATCAGACGACAACTGATCTGTAATTATTGACAAAACTATTCATTTGCTTCGATGATAATTTATAGCTTTTTAATTTGTATTTTTAAAATGCTAATTATTTATTCCTTGCGTCCCAAATCGCAGGCTTTTACTTTGAAAGAACACGCGGAAACGCGTCGACGTGTGTCTGGTAACTTGATGCTAACATTGCAGCAAAGGCTCAGGTGCATGAAATCATGGACGCAAACGCATCATAACCTCATTAAGACCTCAACCGTGCAACCGTTTCTAGTCGAAGGATTTAATTACAATTCAATGGAAAGCGCTGCAAGTAATTAATGTTGTAAAGTGTGTCGCTTCCGTCCGTCGCAGAGGGAAATGAAGACGCTAACGGTGACACGCAAAGGTTTCTGTTGATGTCCAAAGGTATCTCATCTTTCATTACTTAAAATAAGATTGTTTCCTCCTGGTGAGGCTTTTTATTTCACCTTATCAATGTCTTCTACACCCAGAGAGCACCTCTGTGGTGTGGGCTAACATTGATAGTTTACTACAGAATTTCACGACCCTGATGGATCAATTTAGCAAAATAGAATGTGCATGTTTTTTTGTTACCCGTTAGACCCCGCCTCCAAGGTGAAACACACCAATCAGTGATGGTTATGGAGGATGATGGACGTCCCCACAGCCAATCAGAGCCAGACACCCTGTCAGCCGTGGGCGGGCCAGAATGGCTGGTCCCCAGCTTCACCTCAAGGACCCCCCTGCAACCCTCTGCCCGGCTTTCAGCATCTCAGCCTGAGCTCGCCTTCTGACCAGAGACCCGGCTACGAGCACCTGCAGGTGTCCCACCACGGCTGCCAGAGCGACCTCGCCGCCTTCACATCCAGAGACGAGCCTCATCGCGGCACACTCCACTCCAATGATGCTGACCAGAGTGTGCAGCGGGTCGTTCCTGATGCTCATGTTTCATCCGCGGTTCCAACTGCAAGCCAAGGAAGACATATGCCTCCGTGTTCCCTCCCTCTCATGAAGGAAGTCACGCAGCCTTGCAGGCTCCAACAAATGCCATTATACTCTCCTCACAGCCCTTACCAAGGAATATCTCCCCCTTCCCAGCCCCCATACACACACCAGGGTTCCCCGAATGGACCTCGGTCACCACATCAAAAGCACCTGCCCATTTGCTCTCCACCATTGGGTGTGAGCCAGAGTCCACAGTTTACACCTCAGCCTGCATTTGAGAGGGCAAATGTGGAGTCCTCGGTTGGATTCATACACAATCATGCCTCGCCCACCTCTCCCGTCTCTCAGCAGCCTCAGTGGACACTTGCAGCGCCCTCAGGAGGTACGTTTATTTGTAATATGTACAAAACCAATGCTGCAGATCCTCCCTCGGGAGCTGATCATTTAAATGATATCACTCAAAGCAATTTAAGGATGAACATTGGTTCGTCAAATTTAAAAATAAGTTCCTTGAGATCCGTGGCCCTGTAGGAAAAAACCTATTGCTTAATCGTCCATAAGCAGACCAGTAGAGTACCACAGGCTAGCCCCATCATCCAGGGTGTATACTTCTGAACCACAACAGCCCTCTCAGTCAAGAATATGGTACTCCAGTCTGGCTCTCTCCTCCATAGTGTAACTCTGTTTTCTCCTCAGGAACCATAAATGAGTTTGTTCCCAATGCAGCTGCACGAGACAGGAACATCACGCCACAGGTGGGGGAAAATACAGCAACAACCAGCAGTCCGAAACCTAAAGATATAGTGCTTACACTGAAAACAACCCAACAGGAAATGGCAGCAAAGCCCCAAATTGACGGAGCTACAACCAGAGAATGAATGTTGCTTTTTAAAATGAATAAAAATTGTAAAAAAAATAAATATCAAAATTGCCTTTTCAGTTAAAATGAGATAATCCTCTATTAGTCCCACAACGGGGGAATTTGCAGTATTACAGCAGCAAAGAGGATAATAAATAAATAAGTAATCTAACAGTGAAGATATAAAAAATCAAGGAAAACGAAGACAAGATATAATCAGACCGAGTGGTTGAGTCCACATTATTGCACATATGAAACCGGGAATATTACACTTTAATGAATCAGTTAATTGTTTCAGCTCCAGTCGAGATCAACCATTCAGCTCTAAAGCTGTAAAAGCAGCTGCTCACCATGTACGTTTGCAATTACAGGTGCATATTATCCAGTTATGTGTCGACTCGATATAATAAAGTGCATGACAATGTGCTCAGGTGGCTGTACAATTTGAGATATTTTCCATTTAGCCTCGGAGCTGATGAGATCTCTCTGAATCTAGGAAAACAAAATGAGTGTCTGTGTGTGAAAATGATTCATATAATATGATGCATTCTCTCTTTGCAGTCTCCCAACTGTGAGTCTCGTCATGGCCTGGACCCAGAGCTCCTGCCCAGTGTTGTAAGTTCTCTCTTCACATGGTTTGTTGACTGACTTCTGCAGATCCTCCATCAATGAAAGACCATTTCCTGCTCAGATTCTTTTCAGGCTTTTGCCCTTGAAGGAGACGCACATCTGCAGCACCTCGAAGCATCGAAAATGCACCGTAAAGGGCAACTCCTCTAAATATATATATGTTACAATAGAACCTGCCTCTACTGAGCCACAGTGCGATGTTACCATCCTCTCTGTACGCTGATCCTCCAGGTTACACCTCTGGCTCTCTCTGTGTATTCAGGTGAAGGTGATTGCAGAGGATGCAGCAGAGTGGGAGGGCAAGGTCTTCGTCTCAGAGCCTTTTTCCCGTCTTCCTCCTCTGGCAACTACTTCCTGTATCATAGAGGACAAGGGTAAATGCACACAACGTCGTATCCGTGTCACAAAGATGTGCTCGGTTCTGGATAGCATACTTAACACTTTATCAACATTACTCACAGCTTACAGTATTTTCATTCTTTGCGTAGTGGATGTTTTTGGTACTTAAATTACTCCAAGAGGTAAGTCAGACATAAAACAAGAGGAGAAAAAGTAGCATAAACATATTCAATCGAAGGAAAATGGAGATCTACCCCGGAAAACCTTCATGTGATGCGTCTCACTTAATGTTACAGCTCAAGATTAGTTTGTGCTTGCTAAATCGTGCAATTTATCAGATACTTTATAGATTAAAAGAAAGTACATAAGTGTGGAAGTAAGTACGTACATATGTAAGTAAATATGTGAGTAAGTATGTAAGTACGTACATAAGTATATGTATGTGATGTAGTATGAAGTATATACATAAGTATATAAGTATGTATGCAAGTAAATACATAAGTTTGTAAGAATGTGAGTAAGTATGTAAGTACATACGTAAGTAAGGATGTGACTAAGTATGTACGGTAGTAAGTATGTAAGTGCATACATAAGTAAGGATGTGAATAAGTACATAGGTTAGTAAGTATGTAAGTGCATACATAAGTAAGGATGTGAATAAGTACGTACGGTAGTAAGTATGTAAGTGCATACATAAGTGAAGATGTGAATAAGTACATAGGTTAGTAAGTATGTAAGTGCATACATAAGTAAGGATGTGAATAAGTACGTACGGTAGTAAGTATGTAAGTGCATACATAAGTAAGGATGTGAATAAGTACGTACGGTAGTAAGTATGTAAGTGCATACATAAGTAAGGATGTGAATAAGTACATAGGTTAGTAAGTATGTAAGTGCATACATAAGTAAGGATGTGAATAAGTACGTACGGTAGTAAGTATGTAAGTGCATACATAAGTAAGGATGTGAATAAGTACATAGGTTAGTAAGTATGTAAGTGCATACTTAAGTGAAGATGTGAATAAGTACATAGGTTAGTAAGTATGTAAGTGCATACATAAGTAAGGATGTGAATAAGTACATAGGTTAGTAAGTATGTAAGTGCATACATAAGTAAGGATGTGAATAAGTACGTACGGTAGTAAGTATGTAAGTGCATACATAAGTAAGGATGTGAATAAGTACGTACGGTAGTAAGTATGTAAGTGCATACATAAGTGAAGATGTGAATAAGTACATAGGTTAGTAAGTATGTAAGTGCATACATAAGTAAGGATGTGAATAAGTACGTACGGTAGTAAGTATGTAAGTGCATACATAAGTAAGGATGTGAATAAGTACATAGGTTAGTAAGTATGTAAGTGCATACTTAAGTGAAGATGTGAATAAGTACATAGGTTAGTAAGTATGTAAGTGCATACATAAGTAAGGATGTGAATAAGTACATAGGTTAGTAAGTATGTAAGTGCATACATAAGTAAGGATGTGAATAAGTACGTACGGTAGTAAGTATGTAAGTGCATACATAAGTAAGGATGTGAATAAGTACGTACGGTAGTAAGTATGTAAGTGCATACATAAGTGAAGATGTGAATAAGTACGTACGGTAGTAAGTATGTAAGTGCATACATAAGTAAGGATGTGAATAAGTACATAGGTTAGTAAGTATGTAAGTGCATACATAAGTGAAGATGTGAATAAGTACATAGGTTAGTAAGTATGTAAGTGCATACATAAGTAAGGATGTGAATAAGTACATAGGTTAGTAAGTATGTAAGTGCATACATAAGTGAAGATGTGAATAAGTACATAGGTTAGTAAGTATGTAAGTGCATACATAAGTAAGGATGTGAATAAGTACATAGGTTAGTAAGTATGTAAGTGCATACATAAGTAAGGATGTGAATAAGTACATAGGTTAGTAAGTATGTAAGTGCATACATAAGTAAGGATGTGAATAAGTACGTACGGTAGTAAGTATGTAAGTGCATACATAAGTAAGGATGTGAATAAGTACGTACGGTAGTAAGTATGTAAGTGCATACATAAGTGAAGATGTGAATAAGTACATAGGTTAGTAAGTATGTAAGTGCATACATAAGTAAGGATGTGAATAAGTACGTACGGTAGTAAGTATGTAAGTGCATACATAAGTAAGGATGTGAATAAGTACATAGGTTAGTAAGTATGTAAGTGCATACTTAAGTGAAGATGTGAATAAGTACATAGGTTAGTAAGTATGTAAGTGCATACATAAGTAAGGATGTGAATAAGTACATAGGTTAGTAAGTATGTAAGTGCATACATAAGTAAGGATGTGAATAAGTACGTACGGTAGTAAGTATGTAAGTGCATACATAAGTAAGGATGTGAATAAGTACGTACGGTAGTAAGTATGTAAGTGCATACATAAGTGAAGATGTGAATAAGTACGTACGGTAGTAAGTATGTAAGTGCATACATAAGTAAGGATGTGAATAAGTACATAGGTTAGTAAGTATGTAAGTGCATACATAAGTGAAGATGTGAATAAGTACATAGGTTAGTAAGTATGTAAGTGCATACATAAGTAAGGATGTGAATAAGTACATAGGTTAGTAAGTATGTAAGTGCATACATAAGTGAAGATGTGAATAAGTACATAGGTTAGTAAGTATGTAAGTGCATACATAAGTAAGGATGTGAATAAGTACATAGGTTAGTAAGTATGTAAGTGCATACATAAGTAAGGATGTGAATAAGTACATAGGTTAGTAAGTATGTAAGTGCATACATAAGTAAGGATGTGAATAAGTACGTACGGTAGTAAGTATGTAAGTGCATACATAAGTAAGGATGTGAATAAGTACGTACGGTAGTAAGTATGTAAGTGCATACATAAGTAAGGATGTGAATAAGTACATAGGTTAGTAAGTATGTAAGTGCATACATAAGTGAAGATGTGAATAAGTACATAGGTTAGTAAGTATGTAAGTGCATACATAAGTAAGGATGTGAATAAGTACATAGGTTAGTAAGTATGTAAGTGCATACATAAGTAAGGATGTGAATAAGTACATAGGTTAGTAAGTATGTAAGTGCATACATAAGTAAGGATGTGAATAAGTACGTACGGTAGTAAGTATGTAATTACATATGTAAGTATGTTCGTAAGTACTTTATTTGTCCCCCTGGTTTGCAGCCCCATCATAAGGCATTTCATCAAAACACAATCATGGAAGTCACCACTACGCCTACTCCGACACATACTTCACACTTTGCAACAAACACCATCAACAAATTAGTGTGTAAGGGGTTGGTGAGTTATCCGTTTATTTCCGGAAATATTTCAGTCAGACAAGGAAAGGATTATGAACGCTGCCTGCACTGGAATCGTTACATCACAGCAGCTTATAGCCACATCAGTGGGGGAGGTTTGTGCTATTCATATTCAGTTGTGAGTTACAAATATAATATTGTGATGTGTTGGTGTCAGTCCCCCCCCACCTTACTTTTCACCCAACCTTCACGTCTTGTTGAACTCAAGGTAACGCGAGTCCTCTCGCCATCCGCTCCGCCTCGTACTGTGTTCCCTGTGACGGCCAGACTGCCCTGCTCAGCCGTGTGCCGCTGGGAGCTCTGGTCACGCCTCTGGCGACACAAGATGCGGGAGAGGTCAGTTTTTAGCTTCTAGACGGATGTTTGCATGGATTTCTAACGCTGCAATTAAACCGTTTAGAGCGAAGGTTTCTGTGATATTAGACGTGTGTATTTAATTTGAACGTCTGTGCGTTTTTGTTTTCGCAGCACCTGCCAGTGTGCACCGAGCCAGAGTGTGTGATGGGTTGTGGTTGTTGCGGCGCCTCCATGTGCCCGGCGATGGGCTGGCAGGACTGTGGTCAGAGGTTTTACTGCCCCTTCTGTGGTAAACTCGGTGAAGGTGAGCTCTAACGTTGACCATCTATGCACACGGGTAATAGCGGAGGTTCTGTGTTAAACCTGTAAAATAGAGTTATGGAAATATAACTTCCTGGTCAGAAATAGACCGTCCTATTCTATGCTGCAAGTTGAAGCCAATTCGATGTGTTGAACCGCTGCACCTAACCCGAATGTGTCCTGAGCTTTTCTCCCCCCTCTCGTGTCGCAGTGCCGTGGCAACACTACCAGCCCACCAGGGGGGGGGAGGGCGTTCGGGTGGATAAAGACAAGAGGCCTGAACTCAGTATGGGCTCATACGAGATACTCAATTCTCAGAGGGTTCGTTTCACATCTTACAATTGTTTGGTTTGTTTCCATGTTAGCTGTTGTTACCTGCTCTTTGTCAAACATGTGTACATCTGCGTGTGGTGGGAAGCAGCAGTTTGGTTTACTGATCGTGTAAGACAGTCACTTCCTAAAACGGGAACAGAAACACCATTTGTTTTGTATAGGACATTTATCAAGGAGTTATACCAATTATTTGCTGGTTATAGCTTCTCAAATGTGAGGATGTGTTGCTTTTCTGTGTTTTATATAATTGTAAATTTGATATTTTTGCTTTTGGTCCGACAAAACTCGCAATTTGGCATTTTTGCTCTTTTTTTCTGACTTTGTCGACCCAAAATTTTCTTCAGCTGAAAAAAATGATCGTCACGTTACAGTCGCAATTTGATGTAGAGAAGCACAAGTGTGTATCCTATAACGAGGGAATAAAAGTGGAAAGAGTGAAATCACAGCGCCCATAATAATTCAGTCAACGTTTTAACTTTACTTCACTGGTATTTAAAAAAAAACCACCTTATTTGTGCCCTTCAAAGACCTTTGATAGGAGAGATTGGAGATGTGTGTGTGTGTGTGTGTGTGTGTGTGTGTGTGTGTGTGTGTGTGTGTGTGTGTAAACTGCTGTACTCATTTCAGGGTGAACCTGCTGCACTGCTTCTAGCCATAGACGTGTCTGCGTCAGCAGTGAGAGGAGGACATTTGGAGTTTGCAACACAACAAATACTCACTCTGCTCACCTCTCTGAAGAGGTAAAATACACTCCCATCTAACTACAAATGCACACACACACACACACACTTTTTCACAACCTGCTCAGTAGTATCCCTGTGCAGGTTTGGAATTAGTGGGACAATGGGGACAATGGGCTGATCTGGCTTCCAGCCAGCAGCCTTTTAAACGTTTCATCCGATGTGCGTAGGGAGGACGGTGATGCCTCGTGGGACGTCCGCGTTGGTTTGATGACGTACGACAGTAGGATCCACCTGTACAACCTGAGCCCGGCCCTGTCCCGCCCACACATGCTGGTCATCGCGGAGACAGAAGACCTGCAGCTTCCTGTGAGGGAGGGGCTGCTGGTGCCCCTGAAAGACTGTATAGACAGTATCGACAGGTAACGGAGAGTCTGCTTTTATACATCACTCCTCTAAGTAATATGTACTTTAGTTATGTTCACTTATGTCCTAGCTGCCTAATTCTGATGAGCTCGGGTTTTTGTTCCTCCGGTGCCGGCGACAGCGGGTTGTCTGTCATTTTGCAGATATAAAACGATGACATTTTGGACGGACGTGGATGTAAACTGCAACTTGACTGGTTGGTGGAGGCAACCAACCACGAGGCAGTAATTCTAGTAATTTAGATTTGAATTAGGAAAGCTTCCACTTAGAAACTATTGGGCCCAGCAGCTGAAAGGGAACCGACCATCAAACTATTGCCGTTGAGTTAGATGATGTTAGATGACGTCTCAGACAATTTCAGACCCCAAAATCTTGTGATTTTGTTTTCACTACGTCGCTGAAAAATGATTTTGTTCACTTTGGTGTTCTTTGGCGTAAAGTGCTCATCCTCTGTCTTGTTGTGTGTGTGTGTGTGTGTGTGTGTGTGTAGTGTGTTGCAGCTGATTCCTCAGTTTAGTCCAGAGTGTGACGACTCGCGCGGCGTTCCCGTGGAGCTGCCTGTCAAAGCGGGGCTGGCCGTGCTGCAGGTCGGGAACCACTGCTCAGACTTTCATGGACTTTCTTCAGTTCGACTGGAAGTTTCTCCTGAATTCATTGTGGCTGCACGTGAACGGATAGTGATTACATTGCAAGCTTTACTGTAATCAGTGACAGTTACAATGTCATTTTTAACATATTGCTTTTTTTTGGCAGTATTCCACCGTTATTACTCTGCATAATATTTTATTCAATTTATGCCAGGGACCATTTACAAAAACACAACATTTACTCAGCTAACTTAGCTACTTCCCATCTGCAGTAACAAACTTTTTTTTAACTCTTAATTAGTGTCTTGTACTATTGCACTGTTTATTGTTGAGCCCCACCCACCACGCCAGATTCTTTATTTACACCACCGTTGTGGATACGATGTATTTATTTATTTTATCTTAGGCCCTGAGTTGTCCCGGCAAGCTGCTGATCTTCCATACTGCCCCTCTGATAGAGATGGGACTCACAGACTCGTCCTCGGGGTTCTTCGGCTCCAACAAACCAAAGGTACGCAACACTCACACACTCTGTACACCAAATACTCACGCACCTCTCAGTCTCCAGGTAATTAATCAGGGGCATATTTTACAAAGGTGTGACATCATCCTTCTGCCAGAGTTTGCAAGTGTCACTGTGGTAAACTCTTAGAAATCCCAGTGGGTGCTGGTGTGTAGTTCACCATCTTGTACAGGTGAGAGGATAAAGCAGCATTCAGTACAAGTATGACGAGAGTTTCACGATTGTACGGTTGCATTCATTTTCTTTCTTTTCTTTTTTTTTTTCAGTCCATCTTTCAGCCGTCGGAGCGAGCCATCTCATTGGCCAAGGAGTGCGTCAGTCAGGGCTGCGGCGTCCACCTGTTCGTCCTGTCCCAGCAAGACGTGGGCGGGGCTTGGCCGGGGCACATTCCATATCTAACAGGTGGAGCTCTGTACACCTACAGCCACCTCCAGGTATGCCGGCAGCTCCTCCCATCGTAGCACTGGACATAGAATCAACTCCATGAAGAAGAAATCTGTTGTGGTATTTTGTTGAAAGGAACAGTTTGACATTCTGGGAAATACGCTTATTCACTTTCTGGCCAAGAGATGGAACGATTGATGCCACTTTTATTTTTGTCTGATAAATTCAAGGCTACAGCAAAAGTGGTGTTTTGAAGCTGTGTTTTGGTGAAGTGATTGTTTGGAACACGCATACAGGTGAGTTGGAGGTCCCATTGTAGATTGTGTTCCCACTGCAGGGAGAATTGGACAGAGAGCGCTTCAGCACTGATCTAACGAGCGTTGTAGAGACGGACACAGGCTACAAGGCTGAGCTCAGGATCTATGTCAGCAAAGGTGAGATGTTTCCTTTTTCTCTGTTAAAGTGTGATTCCGCAGACGGAGGTGTCCTTTCATAAAATACCAAGCATGCAATACGCTATCCTGTCCCCGCCAGATATGCGTGTGTCCGGCTGTTATGGACTGTTCCTCCCCGGGCCCAGCCCCAGCCGGGTCGTCATGGCGACCCTTGATCGGAGGACAACGCTGGCGATGGAGCTCGCACACACCAGAGCTCTGGACGAGACGCGAGGCGTCGCCATACAGGTGGGGTCCTGTTCATGAGCGGGGACGCGTTTGGATCTCCAGGCCAGTCACTTTTACTGTCTTTCTGTCATTTGAATCCTTCTGTTCGTTGGGATTTAATTTAATCGTCGAGAAAGTACCTCAGACGCCATTCAGTTAGACTCCAGAGCACACTGTCCCTTTAAAACCACAATCCACCTCTCTCCCTCCTGTTTGTCAGACTGTATTGTCCTACAGCACCCAGTCAGGAGACAGGAGGACCAGGGTTCACACTCTGACCCTGCCATGCTCTCGTCACCTGCAGGACACTTTCCGGCAGTACCAGGCCCAAACATTACTCGCCTTCTACTGCAAGAAAAGTGAGGAAAGCAGCAGTTGTTGGAAATATCTATTTGATTTCTACGACATTTTTTTATCCAATTTGGGGGAAAATACCACAAATGCTTGGAAATGAATGGACTTCATGAGAATGTGATGATAATAATCTCCATCGTACTCTGTAATGTTATCAGACACTAGTCTGTTGTTTACTTCAGTACATTAAGTGCTGAAGTTTGAAAAAGTATCAATATTATGTCATTGAAGTGACTTTTTGACAACGTTTGTCAATGACAAATGAGACCATGATCAACATGAGTTATAGATTCCCTCATACCTGAGATATTGTTCATGAAGACCAGTTTATTTATTCTGTTTTGGGTCATAAAACGGTAGATTCGCCTCTAAATCTGAACTGCAAATATAACGTGGAAAGCAACGTATGTACTGTGTAATGGATTATATATATTACGATGATTCAAATCCAGTCGACACTGCCTTCTTAGTTATGGTATAGTTTGCGTTACAGCCTAAAAATGTCACATAAGACGACATTAATGTGTGTTCTTTGTGTTCCCGGCTAGTCTACTGTTCCGTGTTGGAGCGCCCTCTACAGGAGCTGCGGGAGGAGCTGCAGACGGAGGTAACGGAAGCGTTGGCGTCGTACCGCAAACACTGCTGCTCGGCCTCCGTGTCTGCTGGACAGGTGAGGTTCAGACACGTGAAATACACTTCACACTTTCAAACGGTTCTCTGTGCTCTTAAAAACACGAGGATCTGCTGTTGTAAAAGTCTGAAGTGTTATTGTAGAGAACAATCTGTGTGTCTGTGTGTGTGTGTGTGTGTGTGTGTGTGTGTGTGTGTGTGTGTGTGTGTGTGTGTGTGTGTGTGTGTGTGTGTGTGTGTGTGTGTGTGTGTCCTGTAGCTGGTCCTCCCTCAGTACCTGCGAGCACTCCCCGTTTACATCAACAGCCTGAGGAAGAGCGAGGTGCTGCTGCCGGGGCTGCGGAGCTCCATCCACCAGCGGCTGCAGCAGCGCTGCCAGGTGCTCAGCATGGACACCTGCAGCACCTCCACACACTTCTACCCTCTGCTGCTGCCGCTGGTCAGTACCAGCAACACCAGGGATCGATGCTGTGGCGTGCAGTCAACGTCTGGCTGATTTAAAAAGGACTTTCCTTCCGTCTTAAAAATACATTTCAGTAACAGACGGGTTATCTTTTTTGTGGCAAAACAAAGTTTCTAAAGCGCTGCATTAGTGTCGACCTGTGACCTTAATTTCCACTGTCCAAATTGTGGCAAATTCAGAAAGAGTGACTTTCACGTTGACATAGCAATTGACTATCTTTGTTTCTGTAGCTTCGACACACACTTCAGTTGATTTCCACTCACTTGTCACCTGCAGCCGCTCTCAGTGGACAGCTCCTGCTCTCCAAACCCAGAGGAGGCACTGCGCTGCTGTGCTGCCAGCCTGGAGCCCGGATCGCTGTATTTGGTGCATGCACCCCTCACCCTGCTGCTCTGGGTGGGCACCCAAGTCCCAGCATGCACCCTGGTGGAGCTCTTCAACGCCAGCTGCTTCTCCTCCCTGCCCTCCGGAGAGGTAGGCGTACAGCACGCAAGCGCTGATACGGTAACAAATAAAATGCCCAACGGAAATCACATGAATCGTAATTCATGGAAGTTGTGGAAGAAAAGGCTTCTAATTGTCTGCGTCCGCTTTGCCGTAACGGTTTTAAACAATTACGTAATAATAAAAAACATTTCCTCTCACATCAGAAGATGCTTGTGGCAGGAAATAAAAAGTACATAAAACTGTTAAATGTCAGCTATAAACCTGGTGAAATAATGTTGAGAGGAAGCTTTTGAGAAGAGGAAAGCAAGGGGTTATGGATGGTTTGAATAAAAAACTGGTTTAATGTGAAGAAGACTGACGATGACTCAGAGCTCAGCGGAAATGTCCATTTCTGCCGTTTTGTGTTTCTTCAGACCAAGCTGCCACTTCTTGAAAACCTCCTGTCCACCAGTGTCCGATCCCTCATCAGCACACTCAACTCCCAGGCGCCGTGCGCCCGCAAGGTGAGCTGCTGAGCGCCCAACGCCTGCGACCTGGAATCACACGGCTGCCGTCTCAATGTGTGAGGCTGGCCAGCATCTCCTCCGCTGCACAGCCCGGCGCTTCTCGCTTCATGTCGCGTCAGTTTGAGTTGCCAGCTGGGGACCTGGAAAAGCAAACAATGGGCCCTTTTTGGCAGCAGCCATTGTGACTTGTGATCGCAGGGTAAACGCAGGTGTAGATAATAACACTGTGGCCCTGTTCCATTTAGGTGGGCCACCTGTGTTTACCAGCTGCTATGACACGTTGTCCATGCTCTAGTGTCTTCCACGTTACAAAACAAAGAAAGAGACACAAATACAATGTACATTTATTGTACTTTTACTTTTAGCAGATAGCCGATTTCAGAGCTGAAGTTATCCACGAGAATATTCCTGAAATAATTATTTTTTTCCTTGTGTTTTTAACCTGTCAAAAATTGCATCGCGTCTGTGTTTCTGTCTCAGCTGTGGGTGGTGAAGCAGGGCGACGCCTGCGAGGAGGCCCTGCAGCGCCACCTGGTGGAGGACAAGAGTCCCAACGGAGGGGCGTCCTATGCGGACTTCCTCTACCATCTCCACGTCAACTCTGTCCGGCTTCTGCAGTGACTTCACGTGCACATTTTCAGCCCACGGGACGGCGCCAACTGAAGTACTCTGAGACATTCTTATGATGTGGAAATATGAAAAGGCCTGTCAGAGAAACCCGGGCGGTGCATGGGGACATTTCTGAAAGATATTCGTGTGACGCGTTGACTGTGATCTGAGCTGTTCTATAAAATGTGATGATGTCTAATTTATTCCTGTCTGAGAGACAGTGTGTGTGTGTGTGTGTGTGTGTGTGTGTGATGCCCACAGTGTGTTCTGTGTGTGAATAATCCATCAATAAAGTAATCTATAAAGGCTTTAATTGAACCTTCATTGGGGTTTCTTCCAGCGTGCTTCATCTGAGATGTTTTACTTTTCGTACGTACTGCAGCTGCCTGTACAAAGTACTGTACTGTCTGTCTGCAGTTTTGGTGGGATCGAGGTCCTGGTGGGATCCCACTGACTGCGGGGATGTGGACTGCTGGAGCAGAAGTTAAACTGTGAGCACTCCGTGTTCGACTCTTCATCTTGAAGCAAAGAGATTTTATTTTTATTTTTTTCCACCAGATCAAGATGATGTACTCTGGGCTGTAGCTGCACTCCATACCAAAAAAGTGTAGAGTAGGGGAACAACATTTAAACAAAAAATGTGAGCAGTGAAACGACAGAAAGGGGAAATTAACTATTTCTTTGTTAAAATTGACAAGATGTTGAATAGAGTTTGGTTGGAGGCCATGTTAACAAGCACCCAAACAATGAGTTCAGCATTTAAATAAAAATATATTACTGTAATATTGCTGGAGTGACTTAGTTCTCCTGAATGTTCATAGAGACATGTTACTTTATCTGCAGAGCTATCTCCACAGCATAACACATGATATTTCTGTGACGTTTCGTGGATTAAACCCTGAAAGCACGTCACATCGTTCAGCTTGACACGTGCATTTTCAACTCACATGGCGGCATGTTTTGAAGGCACAAGCTCTCTCATAGTTGCCCCTATTTGGAAATACGCACGATGCAGGCGGGAGGAGGTGTGTTCGATTACAGTGCCGCGCATTGCCATTGCGCACGTTGGCCACCAGAGGGCGACAGCGAGCGTCTCCTCCACCGCCTCACATTGGTGAAGCTGCTGGATTACGTCAAACTGGACAGATTTATCACCACAAAACCGGAAACGCACACGTTCTGGGTCAGAAATGGTGGGTAAACAATAATAGTCAGTGATCATTATGAAGCTAAATGGATAAATAGAAATAAGTACATTTAAAAAAAGATTTTATTTATTTTCTAAATCTTATATATAAAGCAATATATTTTATATAACGTCACTGAGTTATTAAGTATTAAGTATCAAGTATATAAAGGCTAAGAGAAAGCAGCTCGCTAAAACGGTCAGGCCACTTTATCTGCAAGGGGACAGAAGAACCCCCAGAAAATCTACATCTTCAATAAATAGTATGTATTTTATATTTTTATATTTTTACAGTTTATTGTGGATGCAGGGGCTCCATTTAGTTTAGTTTATTGATTGAGGAGCATACAATGATTCTACAAAAATGGCATTCTTTATTATAATAATGTTTTTTTTATTATCGCAGCTAAGTTTTATTCTGGAAATTCTAGCAGGAAGTCGCTTCACTTCATCCAGCTGGCTTGATTACGGGTCGCTATAAACGCGGTAGCTGTCAGAGAGAGAGAGAGAGAGAGAGAGAGAGAGAGACTCGTCTTTCAGTCTCAAACCCTCCTCTTCCACTCTGCACTCTTCAGATTGCACCGCTCTCATACGGCCGTCTCGCTGCTGAGTGGACCCGTATTGTTTGCAAGCGCAAACTAACCGCAGTTGTTTGTTTTTTTTTGTTTTTCCGGAGCTGACAGAAGTAAAAGAAGCGAGAGACATGGCCACGACAACCTGTACGCGATTCACAGACGAGTATCAGCTGTACGAGGAGCTGGGGAAGTGAGTTCCACTCGTGTTTAGTGTTTGGGGGTTTGGGGGGTTTGTTGTTTTTGTGCACTCTTTGGATGAGGAAGGTTAGGGCCGCGCGACTGTGCAGGCCAGCTGTGTGTGTGTGTGTGTGTGTGTGTGTGTGCGTGTGCGCGCGCGTGCGTGCGTGTGCGCGCGCGTGCGTGCGTGTGCTTTTTTGGGATGACAGCTCTGAAAATACTCTCTCTCTCTCTCTCTCTCTCTCTCTCTCTCTCTCTCTCTCTCTTTAAGTAAATGCCTCTCTCTCTCTCTAACAGATGTTTGCTCTTCTCATAATATATTGTCACGTGCGTTGCGAGATCGTCACAAAACAAAACTGCCGCAAATTGCAACAATGTTGACAATATGTGTGCAGTTGCATGACGCGATATAAAATATGCAACAATGTGTAGTGATGTAGTTTATATAAAGTACATGTTTTATATATGTTTACACATGTGATGAATACAGTGAATGCACGTGCAGTCTCTTATGGTTGCACATATCACTGTTTCTGAGTGGAATGATCAGATATCTTCCAGAATAATTCATGAGCCATCTGTTTGCCCTTTGACCTGTTGTTCGCTGTTTGTTGAAGTCAGAATGAATCACATGTAGATGTACACGCGTTGTATTGAACACAAGTACTTCTTCCAGCCATGAAGGTGATGTGAAGGCGTGACAGCTCTCGCTTCCTCAGCGGGCTCTTTTGCAACATTGTGGTGGCAGATAACACAAGATATGACTTTCTGCACTGGCACCAGCCAAAAACACACAAAAACAACTCTCATCTATCATGAAGGTATATGAACTGCACATGTATTTGTTGGAGATTAACCAATGACCTGAAACAGACAGAAATGTCTCCGAACCAACAACCATGTCGCTCATAATGTAAAGGACTGTGCAAATATTCCAGCAACATATAAAAAGAAGAAGATATTATGACTATTAATATTTGTTAAATTGAATTGTCGTTATTGTCATCAAACATCTGCTTGAACACCACACTGGTGTAGTGCCTTAAGAGATTGAAAAGTATGATAAACATATTACAATATATTAGTACTGTCGTGAAAAGAGACAAAAGTGTTTCAGGAATGCTGCTTGACAGTTCAAATGTTGAGGATAATTACAGTGGTATCAGTGATGTATTGCAGCGATTGCACATTTCTTTGTTTTTTAAAGTCTGCCTTGCTGATTCAAAATGTTTGAGTTCACTGTCCTGGCTCCAGATGCTCTTTAATTACGTGCTAGAGCTGTCAGCCTACAGGAGGCCAATGTTTGATACTAAACGTACCTGTTTGGTGATGCATTCCTTGAACGAGACATATGAAAGCCCAGTATGACAGATTGGGCTGTGGTCCACCATCAACATAGTTTACAGGATATTAAACCTTCGTTTATTAATAATGCATGAAATACTTGACTTGTTTCTTTACAGTGCTTGTGCAAAGGCAATGCAGTAGTCCATGAATATGAGATATGAGCTTACAGATAATTACAAGCCCTCCTCAGCATCATGCCGGTTACACTCGTTGTCTTTTTGATTTTCCATACTTCATTTTGTTTGGAGAATAATGCAACGAACACAAACGAGTACAAGCGCCTCCGTTCATGCTCGGAGGCTCGGTGCAAAGCGCGACTACAGACACAGCTTGGATTTTGTCGACTCATTGATTCGTTTCAATGAGTTTCTCCACAAAGAGTCACTCAAAAGCACCTCTTTATATCGCCTGTTTACCAGAGATGTGCTCAAACGTGTCTTGGAAACAAGTCATTCAGCATGAAGTTACTGTTATTCGTGGACTATTAAGACCAAAAAAACGACCAATTAGTCGACCAATCAACAAAGAGTAGGCAGCCCCAGACGCAACAGATCCACTTTGTCACTTTCTCAGCAGAGCTTGTGACACTTCAGCTTTTAGTATGTTTAGTATGTCTTCCATATGTTGTTATGTTTCACCATTCGGGTTTCACATTCGTATTATTCAGTTAATCATCAAACATATCAGTGTCTTATCTAATTAATTAAAGGACACCGCATTAATGAGATGAATTCTTCACAATTCATTCCAGCACAGACTGTAAACTATGGAGGATTTTCACAACATCATGAACGCTCACACGGCCTTGAACGTCGCTTCCAGTTACTCGTTGAAATTAACAAACCCACATCTCAGAAAACTGTCCTTCTCTCACACGCATGCTGCTAAAAATACATTTGTGTAACAGCAAGTAGAGCTCATGAAGTTTCCTTTGTTTTTGAGTGTCTTGTTTCATGTCAGTTAGACTTTTGAGTGTAGATTTACAAACCCCGATCATCCAGTCCCAGCTTGTGAGACTGGAACCGCACACCAGCAGGTCAGAGTTATCCCGTTACAGAACCCCTCGGCTGCTGCAGGCACCCGTTTTGTTCAAAAATGATTTGAGGTCAGTTTCAATCCCTCCATCTGCACTTTAGTGGGTGTCAAGCCAGACTTTGAAAAGCTAAGATTCATGGTGTGTGTGTGTGTGTGTGTGTGAGAGCATATTTAGCCCTGACGATGGATACTTACCTCACAGAGTGTGAACTTTCCAGGCACAGCTGTGGAGTTTGGTGTCAGTAATTTGTTTGTGCGTGTGTGTGTGTGTGTGTGTGGTGTCTTAAACACACCTGTGTTTCAGTGAGTTTCTTGCTTTTGTGTGGTGTTTCGCCACAGCGCACCTGGTCACCGTAGAGCATTCTGTAAGAGCGTTGATTCTCCACCACCACACTTAATCCAGTCCAGACCCTGAGACGGGGCATGTCAAACACGGCCGCTTGTTGTTTCCATCAGGTGCTGAAACGGGAGAGAAATACCTGGTTTTTTTTCGTGCCTCCACGGAGACATTTTACTCCACCGTCCGCTCAACTCAGTCTCAGGTCAGCTGGTCTCACAACTTCCACCTCTTGACTCTGACCTTGTTGGTTGTTCTGTAATAAATATTTAAATCAATCAATTGCGTTCACCTTTCAAACTTCCATTTTCAAATGATATCCCAGGGTTGGGGGATGCCGACGGTTGTCACGATCATTTTTGGAAGCAATCAGTGTGATTGCAGTGACTCCCCGCTGACAACACATTGATCAGCGGGCTCATTTCTGTGCGTAATCATTCACGAGGCGCTTTACGCGGTTCTATGTGGGCGTGTAGAGTGCGGGATGCGAGTCGGATTCGCATCTCCTCATTTGTCCTCAAGCCAACATTTAGTGTCGATTCTACGCATCGTTTTATAAATGAGAATAGAATAGTTTTGCCGTTCGTGTTGAGGCTGCTTAAATGTATTTCTTATGTCCAAATGCATCCAGATGTTCAGTGTTTTCAGTCACATTTCAATTCAAATGTTCAATCGCATTCTGTGGTGACACATAGCAGCAATGCTCTCTCTCTCTCTCTCTCTCTCTCTCTCTCACGCTCACGCTCACACACACACACACACACGCCACATGTGTGCATGTTATTTAGAATGTGCTGACTGTGCGTGGGGAACCTCTCGGGAGCTTATTAAGCAGACAAATCCAGACACTGTCGTCTTTTAATGTAGCTAGCCGCAGTTAACGCGAGCAAGTGCCATCGAGTCTCAGCAGCGTTGGGAAAAAAATGCCGGCTGTGCAGAAAAGGTTGTTCGCAAAAAGCTTAGCCATCGCCATTAAGTTGAGCTGCGGCCCCCCCACCACTCTCTTTGTCACTCATTAAGAAGTTGATGATACCTTTCCATTAAAAGATGTGTAATGCAATTAGAGAAGCACAGATATCATATTTCAACTGATGGCAATGCATCAAAGTTTCGTAAATGTTTATTTTGTTTCTGTGTTTGTTTGTTTTGCAGGGGAGCCTTTTCAGTGGTGCGCAGATGTGTTAAGCTGTGTACAGGACAGGAGAATGCCGCCAAAATAATCAACACCAAAAAGTTATCTGCGAGAGGTAAGCACACCCATATTTCAGGATTGTTCGTCACGTGTTTGCAACTTTCATAACACATCACATACTGCAGCTGGACCAATGTGCTGGGACCACAGTGGTTTCGTAAAGTTGTGCTTCAAACACCTACAGTGTAGGCGGTGATATAAGTGATATCTAACAGCAATTCATTTTAAATATAAATGAACTTATCAGACGTTTCACAACTCGCTCTTCTCACACTTCTGCTGATACGTTTGTGATGTTTCTCACAGCAGAACTCTGATTTAATAAAATCACATGATATATATATAATGGACATGCTGACTGACGGTGTTTCACCATGTCGAACGTTAACGTCGCGCATCTTACTCTCGTTTATTTAACTTCGTTCACAGAAGAGCTGTTGAAGTTAAACATCGGCCGAAATGAAAAGCCTTTCTTTAGGAGTCATTCTAAGTCACATGTTATGATTGAGGAGTATTATCTATATCTATAGCAAATGGACAAATTATGTGGCTGTAAGATTTTGTTCTCTCCACCGAAGCGAAGGTTAACCTCCGTTGCATTTTGTGGCGCTCTACCCTTTAATGTTCACTTAATGGAGAGAGGGGTAAAAGCACTAAAGCCTCTGAACTTTGACTTCTTTCACATCGATGGCTCCTCACAACTGCTTGCTGCATGCGGACCATTCATGAAATTCTGCTGTGTTCTTTGTGATGATATATGTGATGGAACGGGGAGGTTTTCAAGGATCAGCGGTCTGGAGACCAAGTGCTCGAGCGAAGTTGTTTGAAAGTGTCAGACTAGAGAAAGCAGGCGCTTGGAAACAGCGTGTTGTCAATAAATACATTCGGTTATGTTGTGATGCACGTTTGTCATTGCATTTCAACATGGTCCACTCTCATCGGACTCAACAGACGCAGTTAGAACCAGATATTTCCCTCAGGCGTTGGTGGAGACCAAAAATAGAGCTTAAAGAGAGAACATTTTGGATTTACATTTGCCAGTTACGCAGAGACGCAACTCCAAATGAATGCTCAAGTTGCTCCGTAACAGCTGGATGTGTATATGAACAGCTGTTTGACAACAAGTTTGCTGTTTCAACATAAAAGGGACGACGTGTCAATTTAGTGTTCACAACTTGTTTTCTGCTGCCCCCAAGTTGCCATGAAATGAGTTATTGCTGGTTTAGATAGTTCCGCTTCCCACATTGATCCATTAGTTAACCTGTTTAGACTTGTTGTATTTGAGCCGCTGTCACATTGTATTTTCAGTGTAGGAATCTATGTGCACGGGTAAAAACAAGCCAGTGAGAGCTTTTATTTGAATTTTGCTGAACATCAAACCTAAGCAGGATAAAAAAAACAACCATTTGTAAAACAAATCTCCGTGATTTGAATGCTGTGTCCCATCGTCTTCGGCAGCAGTTATGTGACTGTTGTCATATTTTGACTATGACGTCAGTGCAGCGAGCTGCTTTTAATGAGATTAAACCCATCCGAGATTATCCCGCCGCTATTAGCAGGAGGCTGACGGTTAATCCGAGCAATTGGCTTGATGAGAACTAAAGCACCACAGATACACTCAGAATAAATAATTCACCTGTAAATTGTGCTGTCGTTGGGCCTTTACGTTTCACTCAAGCTGCTTTAGCCGAGGCACAGCACGATCTCCCTGCTTCCACAATGCATTCGGTCGATAGTATACAGGAGGACTGGTCTGACTGCGCTGCTCACTATTGGAGAAACAGCAGGTTACCGTTGGAGCCGCTGCATGCTACTGCTACTCCAGACCCTATTCATAGCTCCATGACCTATCTGACATGGGGAGCCGGCTTTTATGGCCGTCATGATGAGTTGCTGCTCTACTTTAGAATTGGCATTTGGTTTAGGTCGTTGCGGCTGCTGTTGTTGTTGTTGTTGTGCTATTTCTCAGGCACCAGGTAAGGTCTGAGAGCTTATAGGGTTGCAGCAAATCAAGAGGAGCGTTTGCTTCGGACTGGCAGATGGAGATGGAAGCCGAGAGGAGGGAGGGGTCATGCGAGAGGAGGCACCCCAGGCACTTGGCAGCTGTGAGGGCCATGCGCCTGTACGCTTACATGCCTTTAGCACGGGACTCTCATCTGACTCTCTTTCTCGCTGACACACACACACACACACACACACACTCAAACAGATATTCAGACATAGCAGAGGAGCTGAGACTGCGATGCACTCGGTCAACTGCCCGGTGAACTCTATCAATAATCCTATCACAGCTACAACAAGAAAATCATTTCTTGTCCATTGCTCGTAATGTTACATGCCAACACTCACATCCAGGCCTCTCCTCTGTACGTGTGTGTGTGTGTGTGTGTGTGTGAAACATCTTCCAATCACTCAACCCCACCTCCATGCAGCCGCAAAAAAGGTCAATGCCAATCCAGCACACATCAACAGGAAATGTAGGACAGGTCTGTTGGGCAAGGCTTCTAGCCAATCACAGAGCTTGTTGGCAGGGATCTCTTGACAGGGGTTGCCGTGTGGCCTTTTCATTTATCGTGATGATGGAGAGTAGTTGTGTGTGTGTGTGTGCGCGCTGTATGAGATTCACCTGCAATGCAGTAGCAGTGGCCTGACCTGGTTTTGGCCAGCTAGCTTTGTGTCAGTGTCAACGAACCAGGACAGATGTAGTCGCTTCAGTCAAATGCGTATTCAACTTTTAATATTTAGCCTCATTGTACATTCAAATTACATTAGCTGTAATTACACTTAGCCTATGAGTAAATAAATCCTGATTTGTTTGTAATCCCTATTTACCTCTACTTTTTAGATTAAGATTATCTTGCTGAGCAAAACGTCTTAGTATCATAAACTTGTTTGCCACAGAGTTTATTTTCTGCAATAATCCAAAATCCATTGGCTTTTTGTTGAGGGAACCAGTGAGATGCTAACCTCTAGTGGTGTAACGGACCGTAGTTGATCCATCATCGGTATTTAACTGTCACAGTGTAGAATAAAGTTTTACTGTCGAACATTCTGATGTGAGATCAGGAGAAACCAGAAGGCAGAGAGGACGAGCGGCAATGACGAAGCAAGACAAAACAATAACGTTCTGTATCGGTCAATAAGGATAATTAACAATCAGCAATTGTCATCGGCGGCAAAAACCGTGATGGGGCTCTATCTCTAGAAGTTATATTTTGCTCACTTTATTATTTTGTTCTGATCTGGTCCGTGACTCAAAACCTTGATGCTCTCCGAGTTTTCTGATCCTGATCCTCTACCTACTTCCGGGTTTGCCTGCAAAAATACATCATCCCTGCTTGACTCTGTAGAAGGCTGCCTCCTGACCTCCCTGACCACAGCGCAGTGCATCCTCAACATTTCCCAACTGGCAAGAGTCATTCTAATGTTGCGAGTCGAATGTTCGGAACAATGGTTGTAACGGTCTTTGTGACTGTCTTTTTACATCCCCTCCTCTCTGGAGACTCACCGCTGACGATTAACCCAGATTTATTCCTCTCCTCTCTGCTCCCCAAACACATAGATTCCTGCACACTTCACTCAATGAGATAACCCAAGGACAGCAGTTAGTGAACAGTCAGTGCTTACGTCTTTCTCTATCTCCTCTTGCTTGTCCCATTATCTCTCTTTTCCTCTCAGGATCAGTCCTCATCTTCCTCCCTCTCCTCTCATTATTGCTGCATCAGAAGCATAGAATTACAGGGTTTCCTGGTAGCAAAGAGTCCATTTTTTTCTCACTAAGATGAGAATAACCTTAAAGGTCCAAAGACCATCAGCTAGTCTATCTGTATTTAGAACTACAGCTGTGGGAACATCAAATAAGACTATGATACCTGAGACCATCATAACCATTCATCCACTGCTATCACTGACTAAATTCCCACACCTCCCCTCACCCCAAAGTTATCTCACACACCGTGGGCCTTCCTTATGAAGAGCAGCCGTTATAAAACCTTGTTTGAGTGGTCAGGTCATCTGTCATTCCCCATGTTGGCTGTCGGTTCATCTCCCATTTATTCAGCCAGCCTGTTAAATAAAAAAGAACCTGCATAGCAACCTTCCTTATTACAAAGGAGGTTGGTATATCTCATCTCCAGCTGTAAATCCCCGGACAAATTCTCGATGACTCATTCGGATCTCCATTTAAAGAGATTTCAAGCTTAAGCGAGGCTTAATAATGACAGAATATTGCTGCGTCAGCATTGTCAAAACTGATTTGTATATTGGCTTTACTTTAAAACTCTAACTAAGAAAGTAAGGGATGAATGATAAAACAATCAATAGTTTGTACCAATACATCTGGCGATATGGTTTCCACTGCAGCGTTTAGCCTCAGCGAAGATGAACCGGTGCGTTTACTCGGAGCCGGCCAGCTGCAACATTAAAATGCATCTTATGTGTTACTGCATCAACAATGTAACACGTGAGGTAAGATTTTGAATGCATGACATTTACTTGTAGCAGCTGAGTTCATGCGCCGTGCACCGCTACGTACAGGCATGTGGCGTGTACCAGCACAAAAGCATCCTCGTGAGGGGGAACTTGTGCTTTATATGCACAAATGCGGTCCCACGAGTACAAGGCTGTGACGAGCGCGAGCTCGACTCTCTGTAAGAGCTCACAGCTGCCCGAGAGTCGCTCGGCGAGTTGACTTTTGAGATTTTGGAGACGTGGATGCAATAAACAGTGGCTGACGTCTCCGCTCCATAATGATCGTCAATGTGAAATTTCATGTCGAGTACTCGTGAAAAATTGTCGCATATATATATACTGTGTGTATATGACACCTCTTCCCCAATGATTGACCTCATTCACTATATTTCTGAACATACTGATATACTGTAAAGAGATACATCTATTTATTTACATTTGAACCCATTAACAGTGTGTCCATAGCCTCCTCTCTCCTCTCCTCTCCTCTCCTCTCCTCTCCTCCTCTCCTCTCTCGCTCTCCTCGTCTTTCTTTTTAAAATAATCAGCTATAGGCCGCTTCATTTTTGCAGCACGCTAACCGCTAAATGACCGAATCGATATGGTGAACAAGTAGCAGGCTGCGGCGGCGGTGGTTGGTAGGAACAACAACAGCAATCAGCAATGTCTTATTCTTTGAAACACCCGGGCTGCATGGATAATAATTACCCTGACGTTCTCTTTTTTCTCCCCTCCTCCCTTCCTCCCTCCCCCTCTGTCCCCCCTTCAACACTCCTCCATTCCGTTCCCCGCCTCGCTCCTCTCATCTTCTCAGACTTTAATCGCCGGGCTTACACTTCACTGTCGCTCCTCAATGCCAGCGTGAATGTGTGCGCTCGTGTTTTGTGCCTGCATGTACTGTACATGTGTGTGCATTTGTGTGTTTTAAGGCCATGCAGCTTGTACATGTGTGTGTGTGTGTGACTAGCATCATTAAGCTGGTATATAAGCGAACACGCTCACACACATGTAAATGCATAATCTTAACCCGTATTCTGAATCACAGGGAATGATATTATAATGATGTTGCATTCATAACCTGATGGATCTGACCTCGAGTAGCACCGTGGAGCCGTCTTTTTTTCGGAGTGGGTCAACTTGGCGGAATGTACAAATACACATTTGTTTACATCCAAGAAAGCTCGACGGGGCACCTTCAAAGCAATCCAACGAGTTTACAAGTTTACATTTCTGTCATGAATCTAACGGATCTTTCTTTCCTGTCAAATTTTTAAATATTTTCTCTTCCCCACGCTAGTCTGTGTCTAATGGTATAAGTTGTCGTGTCTTGATAAAACTGGGGTTTGTTTTTCAACCTGCACTCAAACTGACAAACATTTGCACTCTGTCTCGTACGTCCATTTTTTAAATTCACGCCCCCACGTTCGAGTCAAACCCTCATTGCAACAGATGGATTGAATGGACTGTGTTGATTTGATTGATGTTAATCTCTCCATCCATCTGGGGAGAATCCTCTACGATATTAACCTGGAGAATCAACACTTCTCATTATTGCAGCTCTGCTTCGTCAGATTTACGCCTGTTGAGTAGATCTACAAACTGTAGTTCTTTTGTGAATGTGTGTGTGTGTCAGACCTCAGACTCAACCGAGTGTGTTTTTATCAAACTATATCTCAGCACACTGTCGTGACGTTTTCACATTTAACCTGAAGCAGGCTGCTTCAATATCAGGTCATAATGGAGATATTGTGTATTTGCAGTCAGATTTTAGGAATAACTCCTCGTTCTCTCTCTGTCTCTCTCTTTCTCTCTCTTTCTCTCGCTTTCTCTCTCTTTCTCTCTTTCCCTGGCCCTTCAGATCACCAGAAGCTGGAAAGAGAGGCTCGGATCTGTCGCCTGTTGAAACACTCCAACATCGGTGAAGACATGACTTTTTTTTATCTTCGCTCCTCTTACCACCAATTTCTGTCTCATTAAATGAATCAAAATGAAACCCATTTATTTCACGTTCACTTGAAAGTGAAGACCTATTTGTAATTGTTTTGATCCTGCACACTCCATTTGTTACTTTTTCATTACAAAATATATCTCATTTCCACTACGTTTTGATAAGTGAGACCAGTTTGAAGAAAAAAAGAAGAAAGTAAACCCATTTATTACAATACAAAAGACAACCCATCTACTACTGACTAGCAGAAACAAGTGTAGTTGTAGCAATATACTGTAGTGTAATTTGCAACCATTTAAATTGACGTATGAACATTTTTTTTTTCACAAAAGCTTTCGTTGTTCAACGAATAATATTTACATTTTTTTATTCTATTTAGTTAATTCATGTCTAATCACTTTTTATTCCATTCCTCTTTCACATAAGTAAGACTAGCAGTGTAACAAGTAGGATACATCAAATCATTCCATTGGACATGCATGAGGTGGTGCCTGGTATATTCTTGTAAAGGGTCTTTTAAAAACATTGAGAACCTCTCCTGTAATACACAAGTGTGACCGAATAGCCATATATCTCCGTTTATTTGATAGACCCCTTTATTGCCAGAACCCCCATATATATATATATATATATATATATATATATATATATATATATATATATATATATATATATATATGATGTAAGACTCAATTATTATGACTCCCTGTGGATTCGACCACACACAATCTCACACTCTCCAGTCCTCTCAATCTTCTATTTTAATCTCCGAGTTAAAATGTTACTCTGGGTTTTTTCAGAAATGGTCGGCAGGGTGCATTAAAAAAAAAAAAAAAAAAAGATTTTCGGTTCCACAATAATAAAACACGATAAAAAAATGACACAGAGAAACGTACATTTATCCGTCAATCTGTTTCTCTTTCTCTTCCAGTTCGTCTTCATGACAGTATATCAGAGGAGGGCTTCCACTACCTGCTGTTTGACTTGTAAGTCATCCTCCTCTCCTCCTCTCCTGTCTTCCCCTCTCGTCCTCTCCTCTCCTCTCCTCTCCTCCCCTCTCATCCTCTCCTCTCCTCTCCTGTCTTCCCCTCTCATCCTCTCCTTTCCTCTCCTCTCCTGTCTTCCCCTCTCATCCTCTCCTCTCCTGTCTTCCCCTCTCATCCTCTCCTCTCCTGTCTTCCCCTCTCATCCTCTCCTTTCCTCTCCTCTCCTGTCTTCCCCTCTCATCCTCTCCTCTCCTGTCTTCCCCTCTCATCCTCTCCTCTCCTGTCTTCCCCTCTCATCCTCTCCTCTCCTGTCTTCCCCTCTCATCCTCTCCTCTCCTGTCTTCCCCTCTCATCCTCTCCTCTCCTGTCTTCCCCTCTCATCCTCTCCTCCCCTCTCATCCTCTCCTCTCCTCTCAGCGTCATGCTCATCTTCTGCCCCTTTCTTCCTCCCCTGATTCCCCACCCGTGCCTATATATACAATTACATAACTCTCTCGACTATATCCCCCACCACCACCACCCACGCCCTCCACAGCCATTCCCTGTAGTTTCCATGGTAACAGTGTGTGTGTGGGGGGGGCTGTAGGATTCCTAGCTCCCCCCCCACACTTCTTTCCAACCAAGCGTCCCAATATGAATATGAATGTGTATGTGTGTGCTTCAATGGCAGGGTGACCGGAGGTGAACTGTTTGAGGACATCGTAGCCAGAGAGTACTACAGCGAGGCCGACGCCAGGTAGGAGTGCTGCCTTCACTCGCTGTGTGTGTGTGTGTGAGGGGGCTTCTCCTTGTCCTCAGACGGCCCCTGTCCTCTGTTGTCTTCTCTTGTCTGTTGTTTCTCAGTTTGAAGCATTGTTCCTGCTTCACTCTCTTTCCTGCTCTCCGTTCCTCTTTTTTCTCGCTTTCCTCTCGACTCCTTTTCCTGTTTTCTGCTCCTCACATTCCTTCTCTGCATGTTTTCTTGTTCTTTCTTTGTTTTTGTTTTTACTGTCCTCTTTTGTTTCTATTGCCTTTTCTGTTTTCTCATGCTCTCCGTTTCTGTTAACTATTTTCGTCATATTTTTCTTTGCTCTTTCCATCTTTTCACTATTCCTCCTCTGTCCTGTGCATTTTCCTTCACATCAATGCCACAGTACTTCACCACACGCACTGATGCAGGAGCGACCTTCATGTCCAATCCCAGGTTTGACCAATTTGAGTTTTGAACGCCAAAAAATTAGCTTTTCAAATCAGAAAATTGTGGTGGATGTTGTCTATTTTGAACTACACAATGCCCGACTGAAGTAAAATTGACATTGAATTGGAGTTAAAGGTCTGAGAGTTAGTGCACAGTTCAATTTCAAAATGCAGCCCAGCGTTTTGTGATCGTCACCCTCGGGGTTGTCCCGAATACCGATTTTTGTAACTTCGATAGTAACCAACATGTACATGTTGTGTTCTCATCTTTTTTTCCCCAAGTTGCAACAAAATAGTCTCTAAAACAGTAATTCAACCACAAACACAACAAACTCTGAACTCTATTGACCTCTGAACTATAAACTTGCTGCTAACAGTAAAAAACGGCATTGTCTGTCACATAGTAGGTGTTTGACGCTTGTAATGCTGTCAACAAACTCTTGTTGGTCAAACCTTCAGTATGTGTCTTTTAAATGACCCAACATACTGTCATGTAGCCCCGTTCACTTTCCCCCTGCGCTAACTCAAACAGTATGAGAGATACAAATGTGTAAGTGGAACAAAACAGATGAACCCTGCCCAGCTGTAGTGTTTGTGTATGTGGACATTCTCACCTTCTCTGTATCTTTTCTGTTCTCAATGTTCATTCTGCCCTCTTCTTTACTTTCTTATTCACCCTCCACCAGCCCAATGCTGTTTTATATCTTTATATCTTACTCCCACCGCTCGCGCTGACTCATCGACACACACAGTTCACTTCAACCAATGGCGGGAGAGGAAATGGAGTAGTGGAGGGGGCGGCCAGACAATAGACTGAGATAAGAGTGAGAGAGATACTTGGAAATGACAGTTGTGGTGTGGGTGTTCATTCAGCAACATTAAAAATGAAACTGAAGAGTCTGATATCGGCTCTACTCATGCCAGCATGGCAGAGTAAAAGGTTGTCCTTCGCTCTCGTCTCCACTCTGTTTGACTTGTAGCTTGAGAAGAGTGAACGCACTCATGTATCATGAAAGCGGCACATTTCTACACATTGTGTGAAAGACAAATGCTAAATATACTCAAATTATTCTAGCACAAATATGATTGCAGAATGTGTCTCCTCTTCCCAAGCAAAGCTTTAATACATGCCATTTAATAACATTATGCGTGTCCGAGTGAAATGACCTGCATGAGATATATAGTTACGACTAGAATACCCCCTTTAATGTGTTAACTGATGGTGACAGCATATCTGAGGCAGCCAGTCAGAGACGTGTAATATAGAAGTATTTCTGTTCTGATGGAAGACTTAAACAGTCAAAGAGATGACGAACTGACAGCCCTACATTCTACTGCAGACAGCAGCAGAAGTAGACGAGAACGAGAGAGCGGGAGAGGTTATTTCATTACATCCATAGCGCCTATAAAAGTGCTGACAGCAGTGTGGACCCTTTCAAAGCCTTTCCATCAGTCTTCAAGAGTTGATGAATCTGCTTCCCTGCGTCTCAGAGGACCTCAGAGAACAGATTTGTATCGACGAACTTTCAGCTTTGTCTGTTACTCGCTCACGCCATCATGACCATATCAAATTTAAAAAGGTCTGGCTTCTACTGTTTGTTGCTTTTTACAAGACGGTCATTGGTTGAGTAAAAATTGTGCTCAAGGATTTCAATTTCCATGAGCTAATTTGACGTGATTTTAGATTCTGTTCATCTCCAGTGCGCTAAGAACAGAGTAAGAGTAACAGTATTGTACCGTGTGTTTGTGTGCGTGTGTGTGTGTGTGTGCGCGTGTGTGTGTGTGTGTGCCATGTACCTACAGTACCGTATGCTGCAGTACTAATACCTGCCAATCTAAACCCACGAGTGATCGCTGTCTTTCCTGCCCACCTTTGCAGTACTCATCCTTGGCTCATGCACGGACACACACACACACACACACACACACACACACACACCCTTTCCTTTCCCCTCCCTTCACTTCTTTGAATTTCAGTCATCCAGGCCAGTCCCCCTCCCCAATCCCCCCTCACTCCCTTGGAGAACAGCAGGAATTGGGACTCTAATTAGCTACGATAATTAGTCAGACACATACACTCACACAGACCCCAAACTGTGCTGCATCACACCTTGTTGGCCCCCCCATCAGAGTTTCTCTTCAGTCGCGTTCGGTTGGGTGGAGGAGGCCATTATGAGTCGAGCCAAATTACACCTGAAGCTGAATCAAGTCGTCTTTTCCTCACTGAGGAGCAGACCGACTCAAGAACAAAGTTCCAGAAACACAGCGCCGTTGATTTGAAAGTTGTTGTTTTTTTCAAACAATTACAGCACATTCAGCAAACACAGAGCAACACGAGCGCCCTGCGCTTCTGTCCGCCGGATGAATGTAATTCAAATGTTCATAGTTTTTGGCTACTATCTGCTGCCCTGGACAGTTTATGCTTTAGTTTCCATGGTGAAGTGTTCTATGATATGCTCTTGTTGTTGTGTATTTTAGTATTGATACTCGGGCATATGAGGGGGACAGAAGGTGCCTTGTCTTGACACACAGACTGGTTCAGTCTGTTGATTTTCCTCCCAGTATCACTTTACTTTGCTGCAGAGAGAACAGTGGGACATTGTAGCTCAAAGTGCTGAGCAAGTCACATTTTTTGGCAAGTGTGACGAGCGCTGCACTTTCTCTTTTTTTTTTTTCTCCCTCTTTGCACCACCAGGTGCTCATAAACAGACAAGTCCTTTGGAATGACGTCATGGTTTTAGACAAACACAGGAGTTGTGCAAAATAATCAGATTTTCTGAGAAATTTGAGTTGTTAAGTGCTTGTTATTAACAATTTAGACAACAAAAGTGTTTATCACAGTATCGCGATATGATTTCATCACACTATGACTCCATTGAAAGATGATAAATGATATAGAATTATCGCCCGGCCCTACCGAGGAATGTTAATACATTGTGTGTCCTGGCGGATGCCACTGTCAAATGACCATTTATTTATGATGGAGGCACTATGGTGCATCATGTGCGTTTGGTCACGGATTAATGTTGAAGATCAGGAATTGAATGCAGACAATACAAAGTCCTCACAGCTATTACAATACAAATACACCTTTGGTGTCGAGGAGTGTCGCATCATAAACTGTTTGTGTCGGGTTTTCTGAGCGTCTTTGCGTGTATGGAAGTAAACGTGTGTGTGTGTGTGTGTGTGTGTGTGTGTGTGTGTGTGTGTGTGTGTGTGTGTGTGTGTGTGTGTGTGTGTGTGTGTGTGTGTGTGTGTGTGTGTGTGTGTGTGTGTGTGTGTGTGTGTGTGTGTGTGTGTTTCTAAGCAAGCGTGCACACATATCTCTCTCATTCTCTCTCTCAGTCCACCCACTAACTAGACACTGTGTGGGTGTGGATCCTGCAGGCCGCCTGTCTCTTTGCGCCTGCTATTAGTCACATAATGCACTCTCTGTCTCATTGCACCAAGCCTCACAATAGAGTGAGGTGGTATGTACGTGTATCTTTTGCAGTGCACGCAGTGATGTGTTTTACTCTTTAGTGATGGACAAATAGCCTGGCATCAGCCCACCAGTCTTCTATGATTCAGACTCATGCTATACATACGTGTTCTATCTCTTTCATGTGTTTATTATCTCTCTTTTGCTCTTCAAAAGTGTCCCACCATCTGTCACCTATTTTGTTTTTTTTATTTGGGTCTCCTCCTCTTTCCTCTCCTCTCCTCTCCTCCTCCTCTGTGTCGGTGTTTGTTGTGATTTCTGTCTGCCAGGTTGTTCTGCTGTGGCTGCCCTTGTCTCTCATCATGTTTAAAAAAGCAAAACGAAACGTTTTTTGTCTCCTCCACCTGCATCCACCCACCCATCCCTCCCCTTCCAACATCTTTATCCGCACCAATCACCCTCCACCCCTCTCCTCTACCATTTCTCCACCTTCATCCCTTCTCCGTACATCCCCACGGCCCATCTATCTTCATCCCTCCCTCCACCCCCACCGTCCCTCATCTCTCTGTTTTGTCTTCACAGTCACTGTATCCATCAGATTCTAGACAGTGTCCATCACATTCACCAACATGACATAGTGCACAGGGACCTGAAGGTTAGTATGTGTAGAGGAGCATCTGCATCCCTGCTTCCTTTCCCTCCTCCGTCCCTTTCCTCCCTCCTCCCTCCTCCCTCCTCCCTCCTCCCGTCCTCCGTCTCGTCCGTTTGTGTCGTCAGTTGCTGGTCTAATGTCCGCCTGTCCGCCTTGTCTCTTGGTATGCTCTTATGTTTCCTTTTTGGTTTTTTAATTCATGGCATTTTTATATTTAATTGGAGGACCCAGGCCTGCCTCACACACACACACACACACACACACACACACACACACACACACACACACACACACACACACACACACACACACACACAGCTCTTAGCGGAGGTAAGAAGGAATTTGGCTTGGGGACTGGTGCGTGACAATAAGCACAGTGCATTAGCAGAAGACATGATTTTAAGAATAGAAAATGTACAATAAAATATGATAAACAAACAAATTAATAGTAGGTTAAATAAAAATAAGCCATTATACGCCACAACCCCCTGAATGCCGAAACTAATGACCTGCACGGAGGAGCTGTCGAGCAGTTTTCCTTTCCATGTTTGTCTGTGACAACACAATTCAGGCCTGTTCAGAAACATGTGAAATTAAAGAAGAAAAAAAACAAGAGCACATAAGTGTTTATAAATAATTCAAACACTAGAATGCCAGAGAAAATATGCGTTAAACATAATTTCCAAAAGTGTAGGCGGAAAGTTGTTGCGAGAGCGTCTTATTCCATCATCCCAAAACTTCCATTAAGCTGCTCTCAGCAGTTTGTTTGCTCTCAGACAGGCTTACGTTGAAAAACACGCACCAACGCACTGCACAGCGGTTCATTCTACCTTGAGGGAGGATTTCACTGCTTTAAAGTCACGGCGTCAGTCCTTGTGTCTTTCAGTGTGACGATCGACCGTTAAACAGCGGAAATAAAACATTCATTTTTCAAAGTAATGTACATCTTTGCATGTATTTGATTGGCTCAATTCAAAATGCTATATGTTGTGTGGCTACATGGCATCCTAGTCTATTGGGCTTCCAGTGGGCAAGAAATCAGCCCCCCAAAGTGGATTTTGTCTCTTGTGATTGAACAACGTCGCAAAGAGCCAGTTCAGTTCGAAGCGCTTTCTTTTTGATTCCTGAGGGACTGTACAAACTCATTTCTGGAATTTTATTTCTTGAGATTATGTCATTATGCCATTAAAAAAAAAAAACATCCCTCTGGTGTTTGATGATCCCTGGTCAGTGCACAGGAAGTCAAGCTTTTGTCCACACACAGCGCCACGTCCCAGGCAGCACAGGTGCTTGTGTGGGTGTGTGTGTGTGTGTGCTTTCACTCAGCTCTGCATCAGTCCACAGCTGGCCCTATACGCACACATGCAGCATCCCTCCGTGTCCCTCGCACAGTTCTTGACTTTTGGGTTCTTATTTTCAGTGTCCGGTAGCAAACTGACATCAGAATGACAGCTCTTGTCAGCAGAGGCCTGCTAGGCTGACAGTAGACATGGCATTGATCCCAAACACATCTTTTAAATGTTATTAATTGCACAATGACTCAGTCCTTCCCTCATCTCCTTCATCAACGACATCTGTGCCCCCCCCCCCCCCCCAAATGTCCAGCCACATTCTCACACCCTCTTTCATCACCCGAAGCCCTCCTTAAACACGGAGGGAGGAGGTGGGAATATCTAGAATTACAAATATGAAATTTCAACTGTGTCCATGGATGTACTCATCTACGAAGAACAGAGCATCTAAGAAGATCATAGCTCCATATGGTTTTTTTGCAGAATAAATTCAATCAAAGGAATCTTCTGTTGCAAAGCACCCACAGCCTTTTCAGACAACTGGGTCGAACCCCCAACAACCTCACTAATGATGGTCATTGATGACATCTGCTGCAGTATCGGGTGTTAAAGGCGAACGTGTGACAGCTGGCAACAGAGGAGCCCTCTCAACCCTCCTCGTACCCCTCAACCCCTTACCATTCCTCCGTCACACCTCCCCCCCCCCCCCCCCCACACCCCTGGCCTTTGCACAGGATTGTAGCGCTGCTCAGACTAACATGCGTCCGCCCCCCCCCCCCCCCCCCCCTTCCCCCCTTGGTGTTTGCATGCAGTCATTGCATCCAGCAGATCGTGGAGGCGGTGCTTCACTGCCATCAAATGGGCGTGGTGCACCGGGACCTGAAGGTGAGTGATGGGGATCATCTTTCTGTCCCTCGAGTGTGCTTAAATATTTGTACGAGGGAGGGAGGGAGGGGGGGGTTATGTTCTCTGTGTAAGTCTGATGTGTAAAAGAGAAACTGACTGTAATGTTTGTGGACATCATGTCACTTGCACTGCCTCAGGACGTAGGGAGGGTTGAATCACATTATTCCCGCTCTGTGGAGATTTCGGGCATGCATGCAGCACCAGTCATGCTGGCTGACAAATGCTGCTGCTCTGTAACCTTTTAGGAACTGCACAGCCGGTCCTTTGTTTTTGTCAATGGATCCATCCCAGACGGCCCAAGAGGATACTTAATCATTTACCAGTCAGAGAAATGTGATGACCATTGATTATGAGGCACCATGTGTGGTATTCATTGCCTTTTTGGATCAGTTAATGACCCTCGCTTCTTCAAATGCGACACCTAATTTTCTGTGAACTGCTGTCGATTGACTTGTGATGTTGGGACATTCGCTGACGACCTGGTCTTCTTTAGGGCGAGCCAGTTGCTAATTATGAACTGATAACAAGTGTGTTACAGCTGTGGAACTGCTTCAAACCGGATAGAAATCAAACCATTTGCGGTCCTCTCGCCGTCGTGTCGTGTACCCGCTCGTGTTTCAGTGTGCGCATGCTTGTGTGTCACATCTTGTGTTGCACGGTGCACTTCGTCAAGTGGAGCTCTTCGATGCAAATGTCAGTCCCAGCATTCCAGCAAAGGCGCGTTGTGTTTATCAGAACCGTTGTGGCTATTTCTTTATTTAGCCGACACGCCTATCTGGTTTCACACCCAAAGCATCGGAGAGCATTTCATGCAATAGGTCATGGTGTGATGACTGAGGACAGCCTGGGTGACAAGATCCCCCGAATTAGAATTTAGGCTATGGCAAATGAGATGACAACAGAGCAAAGAAATGTATATGTGTGCCAGCACTATATTGTCCACAGTGTGCTGCAAGTAGTGTATTGGTTTTTTGTCATCTCAGAAATTAAAAGTGTACTGCCTTTCAGATTATATGTCACCATGAAGGGCAGTATTTTTAGTCTGATTTCATTAATAGTCACAATATGTTAATCAGGGCTGGGAATCAAACTGAAATATGTCTGTGTATGTGTCTATATATATATATATATATATATATATATATATATATATATATATATATATATATATATATATATATATATATATATATATATATATATATATATATATATATATATGGTTTATTATTTAAATCATACGTTCAGGCACTGTTTTAGTTGTTTTTGGTATTTCTTTCTTTCAGGTGTCAATAGTATCAAAACGTTTAAAATAATACCTGTCCCTGGCTATAATCCAGACACACAAACTCAGTCATTTCTTCAATGTAAGGTCAGGCGGAATACATTCATTTGGAACCACCACTCGTGAACTGCTCTCAAATATAGCTTTCTCCGTCGCCTTTACGCCTTCCCGCTCCCGTTCAACAGAAACAGTTGCTGGTCATCGGTGTGCTCAGCTGTGCGTGCATGTCTAAGTGTACGTGTGTGCTGAAGAGGCGCAGCGTTTGTGTTGAAAAGCGACGGCGGTCGCTGCTGTTTTGTCCGGACATGTGGCCGAGATGTTTTTCGTTGCATTTATGCACCTTTTTTGATGGAAGTGCACGCTTCATCACAATTTCCACCCACATCCGTTTTCAGGGATTAACTTTCTGCTGCAGTGTTGGCAAGTTCTAACTTCCTCGTTTACAAAAGAGTAACGCGTAACCAAGCGGTAGAGCTGGGAGAATATGACGACACGAGGTAGGCACAGCGCCTTCGGATTACTGGCTCGCTCACCCACAGTCTCTCTCTCCTCCTTTCTCATTTCCTTATCTTTTACTTTATGGGCTCAAAGGCTGTAAAAGCACACTTTTAAGTGTCTTGCACTTAAACCAAACCGTATTCCTGTGCTTCGAAATTAATTGGCTGAGCGGCTGAGAGCGGAGGGAGGAAAGGCACCGGCTGCTAAAATCGCCTCAATATAACGTGATATTTCGAAACAGAGCTTTGTTTGTCACTGGACATTACCAGTTGCTTTTACAGAGGCACCGATTTAAATGAGAGTTAAGAGAGAGAGCTGTGGAGAGACGCAATGAGAGAGCAAGGGCCAGTGGGGATAGCAGCCCATTATTAGAGCCCTCCTCTGACAGAGAAGAATGAGGCTGGCTGCATTATCTGGGACACAGAGATGGAGCCTATAGACCAAAAGCACACCACATGAGGCGAGGACAAAAAAGCACCGCAGACTCACGAGGTTGTGTGGACACATAAAGCTTCACAGTACAATCAAAGTCAGTCCACAAAGTTATTGGACTTCTATTATGTAGCTTTTTTGTGTCCACCCAAGTTATGCAAATGACATCTATGTCGGTGTGTATCTGTGTCGTGTGTGTGCTGAGTGCAGTGTCGATGAGAGTGTTCATACAGACACTGTGCTTGAAAACTTTGAGGATATCTACCTACGGCTCTTCCCACCCCCCCACACTGTGACATTGCACATCTTTTATCCTTCAGTTCAAAATGTTTGGTAACCTCACTTCTCTCCCCTTCGCCCACTTTAGCCAGAGAACCTGCTCCTAGCAAGCAAATGTAAGAATGCCGCAGTGAAGCTGGCCGACTTCGGCCTGGCCATCGAGGTGCAGGGGGATCAGCAGGCCTGGTTCGGTAGGTACAGCAGACACAGGAGCCCATTGCATCATCATCGTATGTGTATTTACCGAAAGCTATTGAGGGGCTCAGTATAACTACAGTGATAGAATAATGAATGAATGAATGAATTTTATTTATATAGCGCTTTTCACAGACAGTACTATCACAAAGTGCTTAACAGAGCAGACATTTAAAAGCATAAAAAACACAATGTGACCCTACGGTCAATAAATTACATACACAGAGTGAATAAAAAATGTTAAAGAATAAAATAAAAATAAAATAAAAATGTAAAACAAATGTTAAGAGCAGGTCTAGGACATGGGTTTACTTTTACACAAACGCCAGCCTAAACAGGTGGGTTTTTAGCTGGCTTTTAAAAGTATCCACAGTATCGGCGAGGCGTAGAGTTGCAGGCAGAGCATTCCAGAGCCTCGGGGCCACTGCCTCAAAGGCTCGGTCACCACGGGTCTTAAATCGTGTGCGTGGGACTGACAGAAGACCTAGAGCATTTGACCTGAGAGTGCGGGCGGGTGAATAGGGGCGAAGTAGATCAGCTACATAAGTCGGAGCCTGACCATGAAGTGCTCTGTAAGTGATGGTGAGAATTTTATATAAGTTCCTGTCAGGATTGCAATAGTGTGATAAATGCTTGGTAACGGAATAAAGACGCGAGGATTGTGGTCCTGGAAGAGGAACTGTAAAGATGCATAACCCAGATGATGTACCATTGCTGGTGACAGTACTTGTATTGTACTGACACAAGGGTAGCATATACAAAATCTGTTGCCTTGAGCATGTCAATCAAACCTCTGTGTGTGTGTGTGTGTGTGTTTAATGCAGGTTTCGCTGGCACACCGGGGTACCTGTCCCCTGAGGTATTGAGGAAGGAGGCATATGGTAAACCTGTGGACATCTGGGCCTGCGGTGAGTTGTGCAGAGAGACACAATCATTCACACACTAAACACACACATGGCATTTCCTAGCTAGGACATTTTCTAACATTTAGCATTTTCTGTGTGTGTGTGTGTGTGTGTGTGTGTCTCAGGGGTGATCCTCTACATCCTGCTGGTGGGTTACCCTCCTTTCTGGGACGAGGACCAGCACAAGCTGTACCAGCAGATCAAAGCCGGGGCTTACGATGTGAGTCTCCTCTGCTCTCATTTCTCCCCTCCTGCTGTAATGCCCTCCCCCTCTCCTCCAAGCGCCCTCGTTCCTCTCTGGCAGCAGTTACGTCACTCAGTCACCTCATTCATATTTCAGGGGGTGCAAGAGAGGGAGCCTCACCTTAGATCACATTCAAGTCCATGCCAAACAGAGAAGGAGAGAGAGAGACTGATTCTCTGGCAGGGATTCTGGGCTCATAGGACACAGACCTAGACATTTATGCCTGAACACAACATGCCCGCATGGGTTTACATTTCCTTAACAGAATGCTTGGGGCTGTGCTCGGCCTGGCCTTCTGATATTGTTGAGAAACACTCCCACAGGGGGTTCTCAGTTTGCGATCATGTTGAAGTTACATGAACTGGCGACAGCCTGGGATCATATCTGACCTGCTACCTATGTTGTTTGATAGTCTCTCCATCTCTGCACATTTTTGTATTTTTAAAGATTTGTCATTCGGCACTTTGTAGAGTTTAACACATTTAATATGTGATTGAGAACGTTACCGTCTAGATTAATCATTTAGAATTTTGAGGGCAAATGAAGATTTGAACTTGCATCTTTGAAATTGTTATGAATTAAATGTGTTCTTTTAAATCCAAGAAGTAATTAATCAACTAATAGCTCAACGCTGGATGTTAAGACGTGGTTGTGTTTGTCCCCTTTAGTTTCCTTCCCCAGAGTGGGACACAGTCACCCCAGAGGCCAAAAACCTGATCAACCAGATGCTTACCATCAACCCAGCCAAGCGGATCACCGCCCAGGAGGCCCTCAAGCACCCATGGGTCTGCGTAAGTGTCGCCTGCTTGAGATATACAAGCAGACAACTTCTGCACACACAGAAAACACACTCTGACAAACAAGTGGTTGGATCACCGCAGACACAAAAACCTTTATTAACTGACATCTTCTTGTCTTTTTCTTCCTCCTCTTCCTAAACCTGTGTTTGTCCTCCTCATCACCTCCTCATTGTCTCCTTCCTTCTTCCAGCAACGGTCCACAGTGGCGTCTATGATGCACAGACAGGAGACCGTGGAGTGCCTGAAGAAATTCAACGCCAGGAGGAAACTCAAGGTGTGTTCGGATGCTCACCCTCTCCCACATCTCCCTCTCCCTCTAATAAGCGCCTGTACAGGATAAAATAATCTCTTCCTCAACTTTATTCATGAATAATTCTGTTTGTGATCTATAAATTCCAGGCCTAAAGTATAAAATGTAAAAAAAAATGGTGACATGTAGATGGCGCTTTCTCTCCCGCCTCTGGCGCTGCGGTCATTTGAAAAGCCAGTCAGACTTTAGATCCAGACTTGTCCTGCATGCATAGTTTCCCTTCTTCACTGATTTATTGCTGACGTTGTGTGTGTGTGTGGATACAACAGCTTAGCCGTTGTTGCGTGCCACCGTTATGCCAAGACCGTTAACCCAGCCTTGGCATGGCTCAAATACCAGCACATGGGTGAACTGGAAGCAGAAAAGCAGGTGACTGCAGGCCAATGTTGGACCGTTCAACCAACCGTTCATCAGCGTGAACCAATGGCTTTTCACATTTAGAAAGAAATGGACAATGGCAAGGTTAGACATTCACTTACATCGTAAACAAGAGAAACAATTCATTCTTAATTCATCAAAGCATACAGGAAGCAACATTCACAGGCAGGGATTCAGTTAACCCACTTTATTTAGATAAAAGAAAAGTTACCCGCCAATGTTGGTACGTGCACATTATTTGATAGGCAAATCCAAAAATGAAAAATCATCTGTTGAATATCAAAAGACACAAAAAATGACAGTCATGTAGAAGACAAAATCAGCTCGAGGCCTTGTACGTGCCTCATACAGTATATATTCCCAAACTTATTTTGACTTAGGAGTTCTATGAAAACATGAATATGAAACAGACAGAACGTGGGGACAGAAAATGAGCTGTGCATGAGATTTCAAGTACAAGGAAATGTGTTCGAAAGAAACGATATCTACCATTGAGCAGGAAAAAAAAGACACCCACTTGCGCTAGTGTTTGCACCGCCTTTGTTTTTCGGTTTTGGTCGAGTGGCATCTCTGTTCAGGTATGAAGTATATTATCAACCTCCACAGCGCTTAAGTTCCCTGCTCGTTTTGCAATTCACGACCATTTTAACAGCCATTTAAAAAGTTGTCAGCTGCAGTTGTAAATGATCTCTCCAGAGAAAAGAAATGCTCTCTCTTACAGCGTCGGTCATACTTTTTCAGTGCACTTCTGTCTTTGGATTTTTATCTTAATGGAGTTTAAGTTTCACCTGCTGTGAGTCCGGATTTTTCCAAGGAAAGACTCGTCTTTGTTTTGGGTTCAGAAAAGCAAGCTTTAATCGTCTGGATATTGATTGATACTGAGATCAGTCAGTGACAGTCAGAAGTTGGCAACATATTGTATATTTGGATAAAAAGGGAAACATTTTTACATTAAGTGGTTTAAATTGAACTTCTTTTCTGTTTTTCCTTTCAGGGGGCCATTCTTACTACCATGCTGGTTTCTCGAAATTTCTCTGGTAAGTGTTGCCTGTACATACGTGTTGTATCCCTCATGACTGTAACTCTACCATCCTATCAGTGAACCAAACATCACTCAATGTAAAGTGTCCGTCAACATACAAAATGTAGGGATTGTATTGTCTGCATGCCAGTCTTATTGCTATATTTGAGTACTTGAATACCGAGGGGGATTCAAATATGTGTTGAATATAAGCAAGTCACTTTGGTTCGAAAGAACATGCCACCATTTTCCTTCACCCAAAACCTGACTTATCCTATTTAAGTTGTTTCCTTTAGATGTCCTACTCTGACAAATGGTGGCTTGTTCCTTTTTAAAACACTGAAAACACTGAAAACAGTAAATATACAGTAACTCAGTGACAAACAGTATTTGTCTCCTTTGACCAAAGAGAAATATATTGATGTAAAGTCTGTCACATTTTCATTTCATTTTGGTGCAACTTCAGTGTTTCCCTTTTGCTTTATTCACGTATTTGCTTTTCTAAGGTAATACGACTGGGCCCAATGTACTTAAAATCCCAGTGAAATGAAGAAGAAAACATGTTCTCAGTTTTAAGGCTGTGTCCCTGAGTTGATTTTAATATTATCTCTTGTTATTTGCCAAATATATGTAAAAATCTGTCAGTGAAATTAAATTGAAAAAAACGAAAAAAAACATTCAGTTTAAAACAAGATGTCAGGGTTTGCGTGGCGGAACGTTCAGCCAGGCTTGGATGAAGCTAATTTGTAAGCTTCATATGAATGAATGACTTTTGGCTTTGCTGTATTTTCCGGGGTAAATCATGGTCATGTTTTGACGGGACGAATTCAGAGCCGTTCCTTGATAATTGTTGAAATTTAACACATTTTGTTTTAATGACATCACACCCTCTGATCCTTTGTTCATGTACAATATGTATGTATTTTACTAATATAGATGCGAGTGATGATGTTAGTGTGTATGTGCGCATGCTGCTTCAGTGAACATGACTCACAGCGGCTACTCTTGACACTGAAATGGGAAATGGTTCGAACACCCACTCACTCACAGCTTTGCTGTGTCACCTTCTTCAACTCCTGTTTCCTTCTCGCTCTCTTTCCACTTCTTTTGGAAGCAGCACTCCATTCTGAGTGTGAGGTCATCAGGTGATTGAGAAATAACGAAAAAGTAAAAAAAAAAAAAATAAGCAGGCCTTCAGTAACAGAAGACACATTACATCTATGGATGGATTACTGAACGGGCCTACTGGGCCCAGGGCCCCAAAGTGACAGGGCCCCCCTGGTATTCACGTACAAAATGTCACTCGATGAGACTCTAACTCACCACAAAGAAACAAAAAAACAACTGCAAAGAGACAAAAAACACGACAAAAGAATGCAAAACAGTGAGACACAAAGAGACCCCAAAGTTAATCACAATGACCCAAAAGAGACACAAAACGACTCCAATGAGATGCAGAACGACTACAACAAGCCCAAAACAACAACAAAGAGACACAAAAGACCTGAACATTTCTTCATGTACAGACACATAACAACTACAAACGGACACAACAAAAATTAACAAAAATAAGCTCAACAACTATAAAGTCTGTGTATCTTATTCCTATGATGATGAGGCCTTTTGCACATAAATCTACATCAGCGCTTTACACAACGGCTTACTATATGGTCATCATACATTATGAATCATGCACTTTACACATCATTGCGCTGACAAAGAGGAGGTGCATTTCCCTCCACGTGTCTTGTCGTATTTTATACCACAGGATGAAGTTCAGGTTAAAGTTTTAAATTGTATAAGTGTATATCCCTTCCCTACAGTTTATGTCCTCAGTTTATGTCCTTTTTTCGTCTCTCCCTGACGTTGTTCTCTGATGATCCTTTTGGCAGAGCAGTCGCTGCCAAATACTGTCGGTGGTTTGTGTGTATGAATTATTCCCTCTTCTTCTCAACTGATGAGGCCCGTTTGTCTCCGCCGTCACCTTTTCTTTCTTTTCACGTCATCATGCCCACCTACCCGCCGTGTCCACTTCTCAATTGTGATACCTCCTCATTCACCCCTTTCTTGTTTACCATTTCCCTTTAACTCTTTTTCCCCATGCCTGACTGGCTGTTGGACTCTTAACAGTGGGCAGCAGACAGACCACCGCTCCAGCGTCTGTCACTGCGGCAGCAGCAGCGGTGGCTGCAGCCGCCGGCGCCACCGCAGGGCTGGTGGAACAAGGTAGCGTAGTGGCTCACCCATGGGCATGCCACTCCTCTCCCCCTGCTCCGCTCCTGTCTTCTCCCCTTCTTGTATTTCCCCTCTTTTGTTCTTCTCTGCCTCCTCCCTCTCTCCTTCCTAGGCATGGGAGCTCAGAGCATGATGGCTGACCACGTCACGCACTACATCTCCCATTCACTCAATCATCTGCTGCATGTTAGCTATGTTTCCATCTTACTGTCTAGCAGGGTTTATGCACAGTCGGAGTTAAGACAATAATGAAATGAAGTGTTTTTCAATCTTAAATACATCTATAAGAGGAATCAGTGCTGTTAGTAAATGTGTTGTTTAGCTGTTATATGCCATATTATATGTTCTTATCTCAGTAAGGCATTTGCTAAACACCATTAATGGGCCAATCTCAGTAGATGCAGAGAGTGATGAGAGGAATTCATCGTGGATAAAGCCAACATTTCAAACCTACTTCACAGCTCAGTTGACAAATGTGCCTCTGTTGCTATTCATTGCAGAACTTCTTTATTAAGGAAAACATCATTCATAATCATTCATAATTCGTAAAGGACTTGAATGGGAGCACAGCTAATGCTGTCATTTTCCACATCAGCACATCTGTCGCCTCCTGTCTGAGATCTGATAGGATGGGTGCAGTTCCCGTCACTGCTCTTTCATCGCCACTGACCCATATTGGTCATCATCATCTTCATCTCTAGACGCAGCATCAGAGCATGGCCTCGACCAAACCAAACCGCTCCCCTGTCCCTCTTGTTTCTCTTTTATCCTTCTCACTTTTTCTCTTCCTCTCACATCAGCACTCCATTTCACCGCATTCGCTTTCCTATAATCTGTCATTTCGAACTCTCCGGTGGTCCCTGATGCCTCTCAACTCACTTTTCTATAACTCCACCAGCATCACTTCCACTTTACATCACACTTTCACGTCTCACTTTCCCCCCTAACTCTTCTTTCCCCTCTCTCTTCTTTTCCCTGTCTGACAATGACACTGGAAAGTTCACCCTTTAAGGACGGAAAAGAGCTGCCGGTGAATGCTGCATGGGGCACTGGACTGGTGCATGTGCTGCAACGCGGGGGGAGGGACTGTGGTGCATGGTGAACACTGGAAGATTCGAGGCTGGGCTTTTTGCATTGGGGATATCCGACTATAAATCCCACAGTAGTATGGAGTTCCGAATTCATATTTTTATGTATTTTCTTAACATTTTGGCAGCATATTGACATCATGCCAGTAACATTACTACAGTTTCGATGTCGTTAGCCTTAGAACATGTCTCGGATATGAAAAAAAGTAATTTAACTGATCACATTTGGTTTCCATTACAAAATAAAGCGTCTTGTTGTGGACCGAATCCCTTCATTTGTTAACACACGGCTTTTATTTTGAAATATTTGCAGGGCAGTGCATTGACATGCACGACTCCATAAATGAAGCAAGTATCTGCTGTTAATTATGGATTGTTATTTACAAATGAGGATACGCTTCTAAAACTTTCTTTTTCTGATTAAACTAAATACATATTACATTTATAATGAAATTAAACATTCTGCGTCAAACTCTATAAAGAAAGAAGTGCTGACAGCGTTATTTCTGTCCCCCTGACAAATGTAAATCTAATATTTACTCGCCTTAAGCGGTTTGATTTGCCGCCTCTTCAGAAAAATATCTGCATCCTGAGCAGTCAGCTGAGCTAGTTTGCTGGACACGTCTGTGGTTTTACAGTATATTGTGGCAGTTCTGAAAAAGAAATACTGTTTATTTGTGGGATTTTAGTGCTGATGGACCCAATAACGAGCTTAAAAACATTCTTTCAGAGAGCTATGGATGATGTCAGCGCCATTTTTGTCTTGTCTTTTTTCAATGTCTTTCAGCAACACAAATATTTGACCCGTGAAGTGCGAGAGCCGTAGATTCGGACGACATTATGATATATACGTGAACCAGCCCAAATTTTTTCTGGGTTTGCAGAAATGAACCGCAGGTATTAACGAAAAACAGCGTCAAGGATCGAGCTGAGGAGACAGAAGTAGTGGCAGTGTCCTTGTTTCTGTGGCCCGCTGAGACTCCACAGTCCTCTCTGTGTCCCAAAGCCGCCACTAGGCTCCAATCAAATATTTATCGTGGGCTGCCTCGCCCCATCAGCCTCACTCTGCCTCACTGGCTGACCGGAGGCCTCGCTCTACCTCGCATGTTGATACACACAAGTACAACCGCTTTCTACTAGACCTCGCCCTATTCTTGTGCAGGAGGAGGGTAAATGCATCTTTTAAAATGTGTCACGGCCCTCAACATGCAACAGTGTATGTGTCGAAAAAGTGACTCTTGCACTCCCAATGCTTATTGTATTTCCAGACGTCACTTTTTGGCTTGTGCCTATCCCCCGAATCTTCATGTGAATCCAAGCCCATCCTTGCTTCTCTCCCGCAATCGTGCATCTTGTGGGAATTTGTTGCGGTGATTTTGTTTTGTTTTAATCTCCTCCTTCTGTCTCTTCTTGCTTCATGTATAATTTGTGGCAAGGTAAGGAGCGCCCCTTGCTTCTCCACCTTCGGTTTAAATTGTGCTATCTTTTTGATTTTTTCAGGTTTCCCTCCGAGATTTTCTTCGTTACTGGAATCCAAGCCATTTTTTCAGCAACATGGCAGGTTTTTTGTTTTTTTTAAAGATCCAGTTTGCCACTGTGGTGTTTGGAAGGAGCACAGTGATCCCGTTCGTTCATCTTCTATTTACTCTTCCTCTCTGCTCTCCTTTCACATCCTCTCCTATCTACCGAGCCATCAGAGAGTACGCGAGAATGAACTTGACTCTCTTCTGACCCCATTTCTTCTCCGCAGTTACAAGCAGCCTTTTGGAAGAAGAAGGAACAACAACAGCACACCAATAAACCATGCACATTCATGCCACTCTCACATCCCTCCGGATCATGAAGTGCTTCTTTGTCACTTCTTATTGCTCCATCCTTGACTGCTGAATGTGCAAACCTTACTTCAGACATGAAATACGAGATCAGACATAAGGTGGCTGGTTGTTGATCACTGTCACAGCTTTAAAGGTCCACTTTGGAAGGTGTGTTTTTTTTTCCTTTATTGTTGTTTAAAAGGAAAGGGACAGGAATTCACTCGACTTTTAATTGGCTTCCTTGGGATTGGACCTCTGTTCCTCCTAAGAAATCACCGCCCAATGGACACTTTCATGGAACTCGGCTCCTGTTGAAAATTCAATGTAGCTGGCTCGGAACATGGTTGGAAACGAGAGTGAGAAAGTCGAAGAGCAGCTGTGTCTCATGTTCAGAGAGAGAAGAGAAGAAAAAAATCCCAGACCGCCAGAAATAGTGTTTTATGTAACTTGGCTGGCTGTTGATGTGATTGCATCTGATTAGACTTGAAATTGCACTCAGCCCCTTTAAAAAGTCCCTGCAAGGCTTACGTCTTGGGAAGTAAGTGAGAGGGGAGGAGTCTAGGACTTGTGACAGGTTATAGGCACCAGCATCTCCCAAATGATGTTGCTGGTGTACTCAGTTTATCATGTATAGCCGTACTATTATAGAACATATCGCTGTTCATTCTTGATGTAGAAACCGTCCCAGATAGGAAGACATCAAATTATCTCATATTCGAACCTGTTTTTTGGCTCTTGGTGTAATGCAGTGTTTTCACTAATGCTCTAAAACAGTGGCATCTGGTGTCTGCTGATGGAGACTCTCAAGTCTACCACTTAAAGCTTCCCATATAGAGCGCTAATCTAGCCTATGGTTCTTTTTGTCACATTTCACAAAGATAATTTAAAGTTTTATCTGAAAAAATGTGCAATTCACTCTAATTATTGCTTGAAAATAAAATGTATCCCAAGTTAATCAGGACCTGTGGATATGTTTAGCTCATGAAGTTCATTTTCTTTTACTGATAGAGGAAATTGTTGAACTATTATCCCGGCAGCGGTCAATTTACCATCACGGAGACACAGCCACAGAGAAATAGTTTGTAACTTTTAGACTTATAATCATCCAAAATGGGAAATGTAAAACTCATCACTTCCTGTATGCCGGAGGTCTTTTTTTAGTGCGTGTGTTTGGTTGGTGCTGGACAGCACCAACAGGTCTCCCAGTGCATTTTTGGTATCTACTCTTGAAACAGTCGAAATACGCACATTTGCTCGTCCAAGCTTCCGATCGGAGGTCTTGCTGATGTTAATTCTCTGTCCGCATCCTCCAGCTGACACAAAATGACAGAGAGCCTGGCTCTTCTTTCTGGGCCCCTTTGGGTGAACGTGCATCTATCTGATACAATCGGACCACCTTGCTCTGCGTGCTTTGCGTGAAGCAGTGCAGTCGTGATGGATGCCCTGCGGACGTTTTCACTGTTGTAAGGGATTATGGGTATTCCCCTCGTCAGAGGACCAGTGTCTGCAGTATCATTCTTCCTCTCCTCCCCTCCTCCCTCATTGCCCTTCATTAGAGAGCAGACGGAAGTCTAATCCTCCTTAAGGCCCCCACAGAGTTCTTTAAGGCTGGGCTTATTCGCAGGCAGGGCAGCCATCTTTGTTTTCGGCTTCCTCACAACCACGAGGGGGCGTTGGCACGAGAGCAATGACTTGGAGTACATTTTTATTTCACTGGCAACAACAACGGACGTCTTTGTTGAGATGCAACACTGGAATGATTCCTTGTCCACCTGACCAACTAGCTTCGGCCTTTAGCATCAAACAGCTTTAGGATGTACCTCGCTAGATCTGTAAAAGCCCACTCTAATGCACCTATGTCGAAGGGGTGGGGATTTTAAATATCTTCAAAGATCGTGTGACTGCGTAAGGAGCTTGATGCCGTATTGATTTGTGGCAGGGGGTTGTTTTTAGAAGGTATGTTGGCTGCAAAGCATCACAAGTAGAACAAAAAACGTGGATAACACAGCACATCATGGTCTTACAACCTGGCTCTTACTTCCTGAAGTCACAGTGCTGCAGTTGCAAAACAAAGTTTAGGCACTTAAGTCAAATAAATGTAATCTCTTCAATGTAGTGTAAAGATGTAGCAGGTATTGTGAATCACTGGAAACGTACAGTTGCTTCTCTGTCTCTGCTCATCTCCGCCTCTGACTGGTTGTTTTCCCCTGTGTTTGTGATTGCAGCAGCTAAGTCCTTGCTCAACAAAAAGGCAGATGTCAAGGTAAGGGTCATCACATGTCTCCCACTTCTCTCTCCTCTTGCTTAATTTTCCAGAGATGCAAACGCCCTCTTCTTCTTCTTCTCTGATGCTTTTTGCTCTGTACCGCTATTTGATTCTTTCCTTATCCTTTGCCTTCTATCGCTCTCTTTTCTTTGTAGTTGAATGTGTTTGTTTGTCATGAATTGTGTGTCTTGTCATAATCCCAGTGGATGTGTGATTTATTGGGATATATGTGGAGATTGTGGATTTGTTTTCAGATGGTGTACGTCTGTGTCAGGGCTTCTGTTGAGTTTGGCACACCATTTTGGGCGTGTGAAGAGAAACTCACAGATTTGTTTTGTAAAAAGCCAGGATGCATATCTGTGTGTGTGTGTGTGTGTGTGTGTGTGTGTGTGTGTGTGTGCTTTTGTCAGCTGCAGCCTCAAGTAGCACATCCTTCTGAAAGCACCCTTTATTTTGATTTGGTATTATCCAGCTCATAGCCACCTCTCCATCGCCATTATTAAATGCAACCATCTGTCAGCCTCCCCCCTTTTCTTTCACCACTTCCTCTGCCTCTCATCCCTCCATTTCTGTCTCTTCCTCCTCTTTCAGTGCTTCCTAGTCCATACTCACCCCATCTGGTCTTCAACCCCACATTCCAGTTCATCTTTTAATGAAGATCTCTCACCATCCCACGCTCCTCACGTACACACACACACCGCAGTCACACATCCCACACAACGCTTCCACGGATGTGTCTTGTGTGTGCGACAGAGCTCGGAACACGGTGTACATGCAAAAGAATGCGTTAGCTTCTCGAGCATTGCACATAATGTCGAGAAGAGCTTCAGCGTGCACAGACGCTGTGTGTTTGCGTATGATTTCAATGTGACTGTGCGTGTGTGAATATATCACATTTATTTGTCGGTTTGAAAAGAGAACGAAAGCGCAAATGGGGGGGGGGGGGGTGTGAGAGCATGCCTGCACATCGAGATGTGCGTAAGCGTGGGTGTCCGCATGTGTGGTTTGCTCCTTCCCGTTCTCCTTGCTCAGTCGGTTCAGCCGGGAATGTGACTCCGGTTCCAGGAATAGCTGCCAGTCTGGACCCTGGAAACTCAGACGACAGAAATAGACACTTACTTCCACTGCGGCGCACTCATTGCCTAGCAACAGGCTCCCCACACACTTGCCCCAAACCATTTCTAACGGCGTCTCCCCCGTTTGCTGCCGTCCCTCCCTCTTCTCTTGTTTCTTCCCGCCACATGTCCTTTTGGCGACTCTGGCCTCCTCTCCTCCTCCTCCTCCTCCTCCTCCTCCCACAGGTTCATTAATGCGTAATGGAACCTGACGTTTTTGCAGCTGTAACACCTGCTCAGAGCAAGCAGGCTGTCTCTCTGCTGGCACTAACTACACACCACCGTCAGCCTCACCGTGCTGCCAGCTACTGCCAGTAAAAATCCACTCCAATCAGCAGTTCAAATTATCTTGCTAGTAATTTATTGTTGTATAAATGCTACATGTAACACCTTTAGAAGTGTTGAGCCAGTCTTGATTTCAACTTCTTTTATATTCTTACACAACACATTCAGCATTTCCTTGTCTTGCGATTGTATTTTACCTCCATCTTGCTCCTTGTAGCTCCAAACGTTCTTAATCAGCAGACGACGAGTGTGTCACAGTTTCACCTTTCTGTGATCTGCTTCCTGACGACTTCCACTTAAACCACTGCTCTTTTTTCTTGTGCTTGCACCCCCCCCCCTACTTTTGCAAAAACTCTGGAGGGGAAACACTCGTCCTTCTTCTGCTTTGTCCGAGCTGTCTGGAAAAGTCTGATCCTGTTCTCATGAAGGATTTAAATCTGCGTTGCCGTCAAAGTGCACAAGTTTTGGTGTAGATTTGCAAATTATTTTGTGTACTTTGTAACAATCCATTCACTTTTTTATGTCATTCGTTACTTTATCTTTTCCCTCAATTCTTCTGCCGTCCATCCATCTGTCAATAAATCCATCCATCCATCAATCGCTTGGGGACAGAAACGCAAGTCCAGCTCTACTGTCCAGTATATGGTGAGCATGCTATTTATGCATTTGTCCAGTCACTCCTTTCCCCCCCCCCTCCTACTTTCTCCACTTGTTAACTGCTGTATTTGTTTTATCCACTTTTCCTCTGCCTTTCATCTATTTATGGAGTCTCCTTCACTTCACTGAGTTATTATTCTGTCACACAAGTACAGAAACTGAGAAACTAACATGAGCAGCGATGGCTAAACTCCACTACAAATACAGAAAGTCAAACATCAGAAAATGCCAGGCAGAAGTCGCAGCCTTGGCGCTTGCAAAGTGCACGGCCTTAGGAGTAACCCTGACATTTCTCTGAGAACATGCTAGAAGCAGGATGTTGTAGCTCCATCAGAGTTACTCCAGGGATTCTGCTCCAGATCTGTCAGGAGCACACTTTTAGAATAGAGGCAGCGCTGGTGCTAGTAGTTTAGACACAGAAGTCTTTGGTCTTACAAGACGATCTTCAATCAAAAAGTAGGAAGAGCAATATGGGTAGATGGGGGCACACTTTCTCCTGCTATAGGCAGGCTATAGAGGGTGAACTTGTTCCTATTATTTCTGCCCCGAGGAGCCTTCTCTTCCCTCTGACCTGGCATGTCACTTTTTTTTCGACATGCCCATCATCTCTCCCACCTCTTCTTCCGCCTTTGTTCTCCCAATGCACTGCTTTCTTTGCCCACCTGGAGAACCACTTACCCATACTTTTACCCACCTTCTCCTTCTTTGTTCAGCATTATTCAATCTGTGTGATCTCCTCTCGACGAATACCTTCAAGCTTAATCATGTCGACATATGGCAAGTGTTTGGCTTTGGACGTCACCAGTCGTCTCCACCACTGCTAGCGAAACCTTTGCTCAGCACTGCGGTCATCATGCCAGTTTATTAAATACCATCTGGGAATGTAAGGAGTTTTCTCACCACGGACGCACACGACGCAATAGACCCTGAGCTGATCTGCAAACAAGCTTTGACCAAGACGTCTCACCAGTTACTTTGATGAAGAATACATTTCCTGTTGCTCCACAGAGACAGCGGAGCGATGGCTGACGTTGGTTTTAATGTGAGCGTGAATGAGGGCGTTTGGTTGAGCACGGGCGTGTGAGAGAGTTCACTGTTTGTGTGCGTGTGTGTGTCTATATATGTCTGCTTATTGTCCACTTACACCACCTTTTGTTTCCAAGGCTGTTTTGTGTGTGTATGCTTTGTGTTGTCTCTTTGCACTTGTGTGTGCTGACGTCCAAGCTCACTTCCTCCTCTCTTCTCCTCTCCTCTCCTTCCTGTTCCCTCGTCTCTAAGTCAATGGTTTTTTTAATTGTTTTTTGATTAGCTGCCTGAAATAAAGTCTGTGGTTAACACAAGCTTAAGAGATTTCAGCGTTTAGTTCTACGGCATTAAATGCGCCAGTAAATACCTTTCTCTGGAATTTTGAAGCTTTTTTGCGTCTTTAAGAAAAGCTGGTTGCTAACAAGTCAATCGTTAGCGTTTGACTTCTGGTGATTGCATTTACGCTTCAAAGATCATACATTTGTGAAAATGATCATGCTGAACAAAACGTGCAAGTCAATGTTTGTTTGCCACAGAGCTTATTTTCTGCAATAATCCAAAATCCAATGGAAAGATCCCATTGGCTTTTTGTTGAGGGAACCTGTGCGATACTAACTTCGAGGTACAAAAATACGTCACCTCGGCAGCACCTTACTATGGTCAACACATATGAAGTCACCAGTGACGACGTCATGATGTCAGGCAGTGTCACCCGCCCCCTCATGTCCCCTCTCAGAATTACAGATCAGTCTTGTGAATGAATGGTTTCGGTAACCCTTTCATCAATGCTGCAGCCTGCCGTCAACTGGACTTTCAGTGACCTTCAGTTTACTCTGAGACTATTATTCTCCGTCTCTTAATTTGACATATTCCATTACGGACCTATTGCAAGCTAAAAGCGTAACCTTAAACCCTAAAACTAAGGCTCAATCTAAAGTTCAGTAAAGGGTTGGTTCGCCCCCAAATCATTAACTCCTCACCTCTTGTGGTGTCATACTGATGGGTTCACCACAGTAGAGGTGAATAGGTGAATTAAGCCCCGCCCCCATCTACTCGTCTGACCTACGTTAACAGCCCTCACTGTCACTACAATATACGTTTCAAGGATATATCCAGGATGGCAAACTGATTCAGCTGTGAAAACAGGTTAAAAAGGTGAAGATAGACGGTAAAGCCTACAGATCACAGTTTAAAAGTGAACCACCACATCACCAGGTGATCGAGACGGAGGACTGTGAAATTAGGAACAACTCCTGTAAGTGCTAACGCTAGTTAATGATGTGCTTCGATAGAAACGTTGTAACGTATGTTTCTTTCCAACCTCTCCGGGTATGACGAGTGTCACTATTATACAACTCTTAACCACGACTAGCTCCAAATCGACAAACTGGACTTTGACTCCAGTAACCTCTATTACATTTGGGTGGAGGGAGAATTTTCCGACCTTAACCTCTTCTTGAATTATTTTTCCAATTCCAACTGACAACCAAAAAGATGACACAAACGCCGAGGTGAAAAGCTCAGGACACAGACTTGCCTACAAGCACACACATGCATGGACACACACACAACACACACTCACAAACCCACTTGTTGCTGTTGTTAACACTCTTTGTTGTGTCTCCTCCCTTTCCTCTCCTTTCCTGCACAGCCCCAGACAAACAGCATCAAAAACAGCACAGTCACCAGCCCCAAAGGAAACGTCTCTTCACCTGCTCTGGTATTTACCTCCCCCTCTCCCTTCACCTTTGTATGTGTGTCCATCAAGACCCCTATCTTCACTTTACCCCGCTCCCCCTACGCCTTCACTTATGTCTGTTTTTCCTCTCTGTCCATCTTGTCTGTTGAGGTTGATCTTTGCCCAGCCGCTGCGAGGGTCCCAAGGGTCGGGTGGGTCTTCCACGGGCAGGTGTGGATGCTATGTGACTCGGGTTGAAATGATGCTGTTGTTTCATTTTCTCTGTCAGTAAAACGTTTTTCAAAGAGGAACAGACAGCCTGTGCCTGCTGGGACTGTCGTTGCGATCTACCCCCTGCTTCGTATGTATTCCTCTGTAGAGAGGCGGTTCCCCACCGCGCGAGCATCACAGTCCAAAAGGGTCCTCAGATTGTCCTTCCAGCTGATTTCAGAGATTAATTCCTCCTCTTTTGTTGAGGGTGTGAACACCAGTGAGATTGGCCAGAATGCAAATCTGCATGCATTATTGAGGGAATCTATGCACGTTAACACCTGGGAGGACAGTCCAGAAGCAAGAGCAGGACTTTTACTCGGCATTGGGCCTCTTTGCTATTTGTGCTTCTCGTCTTGATCTGTTCGGATCTTGTGTTATTTACATGTTTCATGCGGGTGAAATGTAGACTTAAGAACTGACGCAACAATTCCTACTTCCCCTCACTTTCTATTTTTAAAAGCCATCTTTATTTGTGAATCCGTTAGAATAAGATCACCCAACAATACACCCTTATTAAATGTAGTTTTGCATGAATAAGCTCATGAATACATGTGTATGTTAACGCTAACACAATGTTAACATTTTACAGAGCATATCATACTGTAAAGTTTCAATTGTCCTACCTTCCAGACGGCCGTTCGTTTCAGTTCATGTCAGTGCTGTACAAAAGTCAAAACCGGTCCCTGATCACTACTGCATCACCAGCTAAGTGAAGGATCAACCTTGTAAAGGCTGCTTGGAGACAGCACATAACGTCAAACATCTCGTGTTCATTAGTCGACAGACATCACAGGACAACTGTAGCTGTTAGACATCAGCGACATTTTGTTAACATCCTACTTTTAATGATCCTATTTCCTCTCAGAAGATTTCTATCACTCTTTTGTTTTTTGTGCCAAAAACATTGCTGGTGAAATGACCTCCATGTTGCTCCACTGTCGTCATTCATCTGTTTAGATTATCGTCACCTTTTTATAGAAACATGCAAAAGCTGCACCCTGGCTCTGTTTGTCATGAGAGAAAGCTCATGTTCAGGGTGAAGCGCTACAGGAGGGGACAGTTTCAGAGCATGTGCTCTTTTATTTTTGCCAAACTGGCTTTCAAAGCTACTCTCATTTAAATTCTAATTTAGATGCTTTTGTTGTTTTTTTAATCACAGTTCCTTGTGAAAAACAAATCATTAAATCAATGCAAGAACAAAACACAAAACGTACAACACATTTCTACTTAACTTAAAACAAACCATGACCGCTTAAAGTAACTTATAATCACATTATAAAAAAAGATTATCATGTATGACAACTATGGGACTTATAATACAGTGAGTGACAAGCAGTTATGAAGTATTATGATGCTTGACCGTATGAGTCATTATAAACTGCTTTATAATCTATTTTGAGTATTGTTTACAAATATATTATAGATATTAATAAGGGCGTATAACTATGAATTTACATGAGATGATTATAATGCATTAGCAGTATGTTTATATTGCAGTATAGACATGGGCGTCATAGAAAGTGTTCCCAAAATATCATATACGTCTTTTGTTGTGAACTTCTGTAGATTCATCTTCATGAAATTGGATCATTTCAACTGTATTCCAGCAGTGAGCTACATTTGCAAGGGAATAAGAGCATTAGGTGTTTCACACTCACTTTAAAAGCTCCATACCAGCATGTAATGACAGCATCTAATGTTTGGTCAGTGGGTCTCTAACAGATGTAACCCAGAGGTGGCCCTGGTGTGAGTATCACCTGTTGATGGTGTGTGTCCAGCGGTTGCCTCGGCTTGACACAGCGATTAGAACTAACCGCCTGCTGTCAGTCAGAGACGGCAAAGTGACAGTTGTTCCTGTTGTTGTTTTTGTGTGTGTGTGTGTGTGTGTGCATGTATGTGATGCTAGCCCGCCAGTCCTCTCTGCACATGTGCAGACATGAAAGGTACCTGAAAAGCCCTCGATGGGAAGTGTATATGCTTGGGGGTGCGCGTGGCCAGAACCATGGAGCAGAAGAGGCCTCTTTTGTTCTGATCCTTGTAGGGAATAGCGAGTGGGAGGACACCTGTGATCTCCATGCCGTTGCTAGGGCCTTGAGCTGAGCTACCGTTCAGCCCTTCGGTACATTAACTCCTTCATTACGGAGCTTCTAGGCCAAGCAGAGACGCACTTACACAACCTTCATTTTCTGACCTGGAAGCAGTTCTGTGGGTCGATGGAAACGAGCTTGACACCGTCAGCACTCGCCCCCCCCCCCCCCCCCCCCCCTCGTCATCAACTCCCAAGTAGCCGCCGGTGCCTGTTGCCCTGGGCGACGGTTGCCACGACAACACCGCCATCATCACCAGGGAGAAAGCTGATGATTAGTCATCACACGGGTGTCACTTCCTGGGGGAAGAGAGCTGCAAGAAATATGGGAGGGGGGGGGGGGGGGGGGGTCTGTTCATGAAATGACAGTTCTGAGCAGAACAATATATCCGTCTCCCATTCTGAATCATCAGCAATCAGTGCCTGATGTTAAAGGTGATGAGGGTGGACTTTGTAAGCCCCAAATTTCGAGTACCAGTGTTTGGAAGGAGCCACTTATTGTGCTGAAAACGTGATGTGTTATAGCAGAAAGTGCACATTTGATTTTAGTGACTGCAATATTCGATGCAACAAAGACAACTGTAACTGGATGTGCTGTAAGTGGAAGCTGTAGCTTTAGTTTCAGCAGCAGGGGGATTCAGAGAGGGTTGGTAGCAGACGAAACAACACGGAGAAACGTTATATGGCTGATCTTGTGCAATGACAGAGCACACAATGCTGACAAAATAACAGCAATTACCAAATTTCTTTTAAGAAAAGGGATCCTGAAATGATGCTTGGTGTGTGTGTGTGTGTGTGTGTGTGTGTGTGTGTGTGTGAGAGAGAGAAATTGTGTGAGTACTGATGTGCTCATGGCAGATACTTCAGCCTGAGTTTCAATAACTTCTCTGACTTCAAATTACGGTTTTCAGCTCATCCACCCACTCTCTCTCTTTGAAGGATTCTTCCCACTCTCCTTTTGTCAACCTTAACAAGCACATTGATGTCACTGTCTTTGTCCGATCTGTCTTTTTTCCTCTTTTTTTTTACACTTAACCCATCTATTTTTATATCACAATCTTTTCTCTTTCTCTCTTTCCCCCTTTCTTTCATTTCTCTCATTTACTCCATGTCCCTCTTCTTCCTCCTCCTCCTCTTCCTCCAGGAACCTCAGACAACCGTCATCCATAATCCAATGGACAGGACAAAGGTACACATGTGTCATTCCCCAGTCCTGACCTACTCTCTATCCTCTTTGCCATTCTCCTCCTCTTCCTCATCTTCTCCTCCTTCTTTTCATCATGCGTCTGTGTGAGCGTCGGTTTACTAATGCGTACGTGCACACGTTTGTGTGTGTGTGTGTTGCTTGAGATTACACTCGGATAAATTACTTCATAACACGAAGGGAACAAGTGGTGATTGAGGCGGCGAATGTTCCTCTTTAACCAGCGTAGTAGTTGTGATGAGCTTCAAACACCCAGTATCATCCAGTCACATGCTTCTTCCTCGTCCTGCCTTTGTTCCGCATCTGTTGTGCAGCATAATGAGCTTTATTGCTGAATATGCTTCAAACAAATGCAAAAACAAGATCTTTCAACAGATCATAGAATCTAGATTGAAGTTGTCAGACAGCTCTGATGTAGTTGAATGATGATGTGTTTTTTATACATATAGAGAGATTTTTATATAATTGTCACCATTGATTTTTGGTCGCATCACTGATCCTCTCAAATGTAGTCGCTACAGTTCGTCTGTATGTGTTTAAAGGATGTGCATGAACCCGCATGACTTTGCAGTGAGACCTCTTCCTCGTAGGTCTGACCAAGCATTTATTATCCGTGTGTGTGTGTGTGTGTGTGTGTGTGTGTGCGCTCCACTGTGTTTGCTCAAGTTGTTTTTGCCGAGTCTAAAGCCGAAGATGAACGGTAACTTAACTTTGTTTTCCGACGCCACATCCATGTTTTGCATCACGACAGAGTGACCAGATCACGACAGAGTGACCTTTCCATCTGATTTTGGGTCGGACCTCAGAGCGGAGTGCACGGCATTGAATTGTGCACAGCAGCCGGTCTGAGGAAGTCCAAAGAGAGGCTAATCAGGAAGGCACTGAAAGTATTTGGGAAGAATACTGCGACATTGCCATTTAGATTTTCACACCAGGCAGGTTTAGAGCAGCTTACGAGACTTTTAAAACACTTGCTCACTTTGTTTGGTCGATCTGGGAATGTGATAATTAGCAATGTTGACCTTTTGTGCTCCCATAATGTCAACTCTGTAAAATAAACAACCCAAAATAGAAGGGTGTATGAGTAAAGCAAGCAGCCTGCGATGCTTGGAAATCCTATCTTTGCAAAATTAACAGTGTATTATTTTATTAAATATTTTAGTCTGTAAGATTTTGAAAGCGTGTCTGTAATGTAAAGGATGGAACTACGTGAATAAGATGCTAAATGTCACAAAGAAAACTTGAATGTGGTTCAGAACCAAAAAGAAACAAACTGTAGGTGTCATAACACTTCCAATGATGTTTCTAATATCTGAGGATTCTTGCCACAGCTCTGTCCCTCACACACACACACACACACACACACACACACACACACACACAGTTATTCTCCTCGGGTCACCAGCTGCTCTTTAGAAGGCTATAGCACCACTTTGGTGCTTTGTGCTCGTGGTGCTGTTGGTGCACGCGTGTACTTCTAATGAGGTCACTGACTCTCCTCCACATGCAGGGGAATTTAGGCTCATTTAAGAATTAATCTGCTCATTGGAAATCACAAAGAAGAAGAGAAAGGCAGACAGAAGAAGGTAGATGGATAGATTTGAAGCCATCTGAAGCCGAGCTTAAGATGCCAACTAATTGCCCTTTGAGAATCCCTTCTGCATGCTGCCGTTGTTGAAATAATGGATGGAGCACATCCCATTGAGTTTCCGTCAGTTTCAACAAGAGACAAGAGCAGCCACTTGTCCACACACACACACACACACACACACACACACACACTGAGAACGAAGCGGCAGCTCCTCCTGGAGTAGAAGAAGAGAAAAGAGGTTTCAGGTCGAGGGTTAAAAGAAGTCAAAGATGTTGACACAGTGGAATAATGAGCTACTAGGTTGATGGGTTTGCTGGCATGGTTTGACTTCACATTTGCAACGGTTGGATCGTTGTTTTACGAGTTGAATCTGCATTAATGATATATTCCGTGCGCCGTAATCAGTTTTGCTTTCGTGAAGACATGGCGACGTAAAAATACGGCCCCCATCTTCTGTCGCGTGTAAAACAAGTCTCTTTACCACTCGTGTGCGATGCGTGTCTTCATGCGTGTTCAGCGCGGATGTGTGCGCTGTGACGTTTGAACTCGAGCTGACAGTCTGTCTCTGATCTCCAGGAATCATCAGACAGCAGCAACACCACTGTGGAGGATGAAGATGTGAAAGGTAAGACCCCAGAGATACAAGAGATCATAACTTGCTGGAGGTCAGAAGACTTCCGAGGAGTTTTCGATCACCACTTGACATTTCTACTTTATTGATGTACTTGTTTTCTGCTGCTGCCAGTCGGTGGAGAAATATCAAATTTTAAAAAGCTAACGGGTGGAATGTGGACCAAAAAACTTCATGACTTTTTTTTTTTTGAAAGATTCAGTGACAGCAGATATTTCAAACACTTAGTTTTAAAGATAGTAATACGTACACATGATGTGAGATGTGGATTATGTGTAGAATGTAGATGAAGTATGTCAGCCGGCTGATAGCTGACCTCTTACTGCCCCCTGGTGGAGCCTGGCTGTAGTGCGTCCTTCTGCTGGATTTTTTAGTGTGTGTGTGTGTGTGGGGCTTGTGGCTGGAATTGTTAATATGACTTGATGTTAATGAATGTAAGTGGCACAAATCGCACACGACTTCACAAAGTGCCTTTGTGTCTCCAGCCTTATTTGTGTGTGTGTGTGGGAATGAATCTGTGTTTGTGTGACGTGCGACATTGTGTGCGTGTGCCTGTGCTTATCTATGCCAACACACTCAAACACCTACTGTTCTCCACATCCAAGCTGAGTACAATGCATCTAAATCGAGTCATGAATGTATCATTTTAGTATATATATATATATATATATATATATATATATAGAAGACCGCAATTTTTCAACAATAGATAACAGTGATTTTTTAATCACGGACACAACTTCAGTAAATATGTTCCAAAAAAGCAAAAGAGTGACCTCAGGAAAAATACAAAATGAATCCGACTGATTACAGTACCAGGGATACATTTAATCCTATTTTAAAACTATACCCTTGATGGAAGGAGGTTAGCCCAAAGGAGCGTCACGGTACCTTGAAATCCTATCCTCTACTGTACACACAGTGAAAGGTTTGCTCCCCCCTCTTACCCAAGGTCCCAGATTGGAGCCCTACCACCCCGCCCCTCTGGCAGGAGAGGGCAAGGGCACCTTGGGGGGGTCCTAAATTTAGCCCTGGTGGCAGGAGACGGCGTGCCCAGAGAGGAGTTAAACACACACCGCTCTGCTAGCGCCACCCTTGGATAGTATCGGTCTCGCACACAGAAGCTTTTCAGACTCTTAAGATTTGAATCCGCAGATAGCACGGTCAGCACCGGAGAAAACTACGAGCGCCAGGTGAGGGCGGGGGTGTTTGGTTCGCGGGACAGTGTGTGACATGTCGGCCTTTTTGTCGGGTCTCGTCGGGTCAGGGGGTGCTCGACAGCTGGTTTAGTAACCTGACACCTGTGCTGGCTCTTGGAGCATCTGAACACATATCTGTCCTGTTACTCTCAATACTTTTACAGCAGAGAATATTGTCACTGAGAGTTTTCTGAGGGCTGCTTGTCTTCAATCTACAGTTTCGTTTTGTAGGTGATACTTTTCATCGTCGGTTGTAATTTGTAGGATTGCTAGCTGTTAGATTGACGATCCTGAAGTTCTTCTTTTTGTGACGTCTGTGGATTTGAGTGCTAATTGATGGGATGTTTCTGTCTTCTGAAGGATCACCTGTCAGTCAAGCAAGTGTGGGCTGCACACTGACATCTTTCTGAGATCATTTACATGTATTGATGCATTTGCTGTGGATTGTTTGCGTTGGTCTGTGAATTTGGTGGAAACAAAACTCTTTTTGATATCTTTCCTCTCCTGCCATCTATTTTATTTTTCCTTTTCCTGCAGGGACGCTTTACTTCCCTCTATTTGTCAGTGAGTGTTCAATTGTTGCGTTTCCTTCTGTGACAGCTGATTAAACAGACGAGCGGTAATGAGTAACATCCCATTCTCCGTCATTATCACCGCCGACACCGGTTCCATCATCCATCCTCTGCTCACTGGCAAGACTTCCATTAAAGTCTTTCGTTGTAGATCCTGCTGTAATGGAGTCATTAACTGGGATAACGAGGAAAATGTTACTTGTAATTCCTCCGAGCTATAAAAGGTTGACGGGGTTTATCATCTTGTATTTATCTGCCCCCCCCCCCCATGTCATATCATGCTCTCTCTGCCCTTCCCATTATTCCCCACTGTGACATTTCTGTTGTGTTGTTGTGCGCCATATGTGCGGCTGGTTGTCATATCTCTCTGCGTTCTCTGTGTGTGTGCATGTTATCAGGAAAGAGCTTAGACAACAGCTCGTTTAAGGCGCAGTCCAGCACAAGCTCCCAGCCAGATAGCACTCAGGGCTCCTCACCTGCGGTGTACTGTAAGTCAGCATGGCCCGCCAAATGCATCCTGTAACACACACACACACACACACACACACACATTTATGATGCTGTACTATAAATTCACCTTGACTAAATCCTCCCTTGTGTGTCTTCCATTTAGTGTCCCTGCATGTATTAAAAGCATACATCTGGCACCACTAAATCCCTCTGGTAGCCTGATTTATGCTGCGCTTCATTCCTCTTCTTAGTCAGCACCATTTTGTATGTCTCACTATCGGAGAGTTGAAAACATCCAATAATCACGTAAATAGTCAAAAACAAAAAATTCCGTTTTGAGAAACAGGCCCCGCCCCCCTTGTGTTTAGACCATAGACTGCATGTAAGAAATGGACGTAGTTGCCGTGATGTCACCCCCTGGTTTATGGACGTTTTAAAAGCCTCGCGTTCAGCTTGCTGGCCGTCGCCATCTTGGCTTTTTGCAACCAGTGAAAGGAAGTGAGCATATTTAGACGGTGCAGGAGTGACGTAGAGACGCCGTATACGTCTCTGGTAGCGGCCTGTCAATCACAAGGTTGCCCCGCCCTAAAGCATTCCCTGCTTTATGGTCTGTTTGACTCTAAATGGACCATAATTTATTCAATAAACATCATGCTGTATAGAAGACTTGAAACTAGAGATTGAGACCATAAACTTATGTTTACTGAGGGAATAAATCAAGAGAGAAGTGGAGTCATTTTCTCATAGACTTCTATACATTCTGACTTCTTTTAGTAACCAGAGGAGTCTGCCCCTGCTGACCAGTAAAGACAATGCAAGTTTAAGGCACTTTCGCGTTGGCTTACATTTTTAGAAATGGAGCTTGCCTCCTCGTCTCCTTCTCATGGACTTAAATGGGAATAGCAACACAATACACCTCCATGGCAGTCTGTGTCTCAACATTGTTTTTCAGACATTACCAAGCATGACTTTTGTCTTTTATGTTCCCTTCACCGTCCGTGAGTCACACTCTGTCTTGGAGAGCTGTTCGGCTGGGCGGCCGGCTCGTCTTAGTGCTCTCCAAGACAGAGTTTGTTCGTCTGTATGACCACAATGCTTCCATTTAAGTGCACTGTCTCCCATCTTCATCCCTCCTGAACTCAGCTGCCACCAAGTTTGCTGACCTGCTGGGCTCAGTGCGTAGGGGCTCAGGGCCCACAACCGACGGGGAAGGGAGATCCACTCCACCTCCCGCTGCCCTCTCTGCCCTCTCTGCCCTCTCTGCCACCTCCCCTCCACACACCCCCGCTGTCCCCATGCAGAGTGAGTAGAAAAGAGCAAAGACAGGGAGTGTACTGTCGACGGATGCTGGAGGAGAGAACAAAAGTGGCCATGAAAATAAATCCAAAACATTTACTTTTCCTCTGTTGCTATGGTTTGCTATTTATAGTTATTGTGACCACAAATACACACATTCCTAAAGGGATTTCCTTATTTCTTCATTCCTTTATTCTCTACCTGTTCTTTTGCATTCCTCTTCCTCCTCCACCACCACCCACTCATCCGTCCATCTTGCCTGGACGGCACGCAGTGTCTCGGCTCACAGACCTGGTAAGCAGCGTCCGCAGGGTGCCGGCGGCCCCTGCACCCGAGGGTGACGCTGCACCGGTACCTAGCGCCAGGCCCACCCATCCCCCTGCACACACCACATCCCCACCTCCCCCTCACTCCCCCTCCAGCCCTTCCCTGGCTTCCTCCCAGAGTGAGTACCGAGCGTGACCCACCGCCACCCTACGCGTCTTAGCCGATCCCGGTTCCGAATGAAACGGCGTTGCAGCGAGCGTCTTTAACAGCCAGCGTGTTCTGCTTTTGGAAAGTACTTCGAGTAAAGTACATCACGTTGCGGTCAGCTCAGTTGGAAATTGAGCAATCTGGATGTGTGTGCGTTTTGCTTCTGAGCTTCATGAACCTCTTCAGTCTGCCACGGAGAGCACTGCTGACTGCACACGGATTGACGCATCGTTCGGTTGCTTTTGACTGGTCGGGATGTCTTTAAATCGTCGGATGTGGTTGTTTGCGGTGATATATTGAGATGAACATGGGTCTGTGTGTAGATTTGTTTTTGTTTGACATGATTAAGAAATGTATTCACAAACTAATTCAAGAGTGAATTAACTTGCATCTTTACACATGTGTCGTACAGAATCCACAATTAAAGCTGTTTCACTACAAAGCATATTTTTCCCGCTCATCATGTAAACGAGAGAAGTTCCGTTTCTCACAAGTAACAGCATTCTCAGTGAGTATGAATGCATTTTGGGCTCTAACTGTCGTGTGTTGCATTAAATTAAAATGATTTATGAAGCTAACCGCTCTCCATCTATCCGACTGTTGCGATTACTTCTGATTAGCTTCTGTGCCTTTTGTCCACTGCAGCGCGCAAACAAGAAATTATCAAGATCACCGAGCAGCTGATAGAGGCAATCAACAATGGAGACTTTGAGGCATACGCGTGAGTCTGCGTTTTGGTTGGTGGTTTGGGTTCAAATGCGTAGTTCAAAGCGAACGCGTGTCTTCATTAATATGTCTTTTCTGTTTCCTCTTCAGTAAGATCTGCGACCCCGGACTGACTTCGTTTGAGCCGGAGGCGCTGGGCAACCTGGTAGAGGGGATGGATTTCCACAGATTCTACTTTGAGAACCGTAAGAGAGATGGATTTCTTTGCTATTTGTTGTCTTTTTCTTTTTAAATCGCTTCTCGCGGTGCTTGTAAATTATGTTTTTTCATTTAGTTTTGTATTGTTTTATCTTGTTTCTCTTTAGTTTTAGTGTAAACAGACACATCTGATATGTCTGAATCACAAAATGAGGCTCAAAACACTTTTTAATGAAGGCTTCTCAGAAGGTTCTGTGCAACAAACCATCTGGAGGGTCAGGTTAACCACAGAGAAGATATATTCCACAGCAGCTCCCACATCCACGGAGAGTGTGACGATGAGTGTCACGCATCACATTGCATCGTTTGTGTCATCCTGCTCATTCTTTCTCCTGACGTTATCCGTGTCATCTTTTTTCAGTTTTGGCTAAGAACAGCAAGCCCATCCACACCACCATCCTGAACCCTCACGTCCACCTGATCGGCGAGGACGCGGCCTGCATCGCCTACATCCGCCTGACTCAGTTCGTTGACAGCCAGGGTCGGCCGCGGTCCAGCCAGTCGGAGGAAACGCGCGTCTGGCATCGCAGAGACAGCAAGTGGCAGAACATCCACTTCCACTGCTCAGGCGCACCAGCTGCGCCACTCCAGTGAGGTGTGGACCACAGCACCGGGGCAGCTGGGAGAAAACTGACAGCAGAAGGTTTTCCTTTTTCGGAGCATTTTTGTGTTTGTTCCTCATGTACTGTGTGGAGTTTTTGTCGCCTGTTTGGATGGGGTACAACTCGTGGTGTAACGGACCATTGTTGATCGGTACGGAGCCCCCCTCGCAGTTCGCCATCGTATATGCTTTTCTAGTCGCCGATCTCTGATAGTGTTACATTGTAAAAAAACGAAATATGTTTAAATCGACACGAGGAGAACGAAGGTTGGTTGTGACGCGTTCAGGCTCTGTTCAGTAAAAATGAGTATTGGCTCAGAGAGAGACCGTTCTGAAAAACCAAACCAACAAAACTTGCTAGCCAGCGTTCACGAACGTGTTCAGAGTATTAAGTCATAATGCGCACTAACAGGAATAGGGTTCTATGTTTAATTGATTTGACACTGTTTTGTTTTTCTTCTCAGGGTTGAGTGCTATAACTATGTCTGTCAGGAGTGCTCTGCTGGAGAGAGAGGAGGAAGAGGAGGAGGAGGAAGGAATGAAAGGATGAAAGAACAACTCCAGGGTTGGTTTGGGGACAGGCCCTTCAACAACAGACCCTCTCACACTGGACGCCCGGCTCAACCCCCAGCATGCATCTCTTCTTTTACCACCGTCACCCGCCCCACAACAGCTCGACGTCCTTCCTCTTCTTCCCCCCGGCACACTGGGGGGGGTTTGGGTTGTTTTCAGCACTCGGTGTGATCCCTTCTTCCTGTGCTCTCTTCCTCCCTTCCCCACAATTGTTGTGTCACCAACCCTCTTGTCCTCCTGTGAATCTACACTTGTGTGACATAAACACTGCACTGGAAATACAGTATGTAAAGTTTTAAGTAAAATCTATTATCATTACTCTATTATTATTATTATTATTATTATTATTATAATTATTGTCATTATTATTATTACACATTTGCAATCGTATATGTAATTTGTATAATTCAAAGTTCTTGATGCCAGTGGTTTCTAGAGTTGAATGAAATCTTTTTAGTTTTTCTCTTTATCTTTTTAAGGAAGCATGTTTTTTATTGTGGCTATTAAGTGGATATGATATTGGCAGTTTTTGTAATTTGCTTCGTGTATGTGAGCTATAATACTGCGCCCGAACTCATGGTCAACTTGTTTTAGTTTGTTTTTGGGGTTTTCTTTTCTTTTTCTTCTTTTTGTTGTTGTTTTTTTGGAAGGGGTGTGTCTGATGGTGTCATGTGTGAATGTAGAGAGTGTGTGCGTGTGTGTGCGTGTGTGTGTGTGTGTGTGTGTGAGAGAGAGACTGTGGTGATGTAAGCCCGACACACACTAGTTCAAACGTTTCGACTCGGTACAGTTTCAGGAAGCTGCTGTGCGTTTTTCTCTTGCTGCGATGTAAAAGCGGTGAGCTGAGCTCAGTGCCTTCCTGCCTCAAAACGTCAACATTTCAAACATACAAAGCATACGACAATATTTCCTGACTTGGTTCCATGATTTTCATCACAATGAGACAATTTTTTAAAAATATGACAAGATATTTAATGCTGTCGACGACATACTGACTTGTTTTGTTTCAACAAGAAACTTCATGTTGTAATAACACATCCCATTTCTACACATTATCCCAAAATAAGTTGGTGTGTTGTTATATAAAGAACTGAAAGAGGAAAGATCACAGCCAATATGAGAGAACGGGTATCGTTTGATGCTTTACTTTACTTTACTGAGGTATTTTGAGGGTGATTTAGCTTTAATTGAGCACATAGAAGCAGACATTAATTATATTTTTCAAACATGCAGGGCTATGCAGAAGAAGGACCTCTTAAAGGCAGAATCATCTTAAATGAAGTGGAGAGTTACTAAAGGCTGCACGGACACGAGTCCCAGTACGGTTTTAAAGTAAACTGGTTTATCGTAAGTCCTGGACTAAACATTTCGCTTAGATGTTGTATTGTGTCGCTCATTAGGACTCAAAACATGTAAATGCCCCATAAAACATGAACAAATGAGAAAGGATTAAAAAACAATGTTTTATCTTATGAAACCAACTTGTGATAGTATAAGAACGTTGTCTTGTTATGACATATTTTGTTAATGAGAGAAATATGTCACACCGTAAAATCGAAGGTTTACAATATTTTTACATGACAAACTGAGCGCTGTGTTTTGCTCACAGCAGCAGTGACATGCCTCTTCTCTCACAATGATGATTTTGTTCTGCAGCCAGCGGCTTTTTTTTTAATATTATGATTTGATCTGTTTTTTCTTTTCTCGTATTGTGTTTTCAGCTTTTTATGATATTACGTGCTTGTGCCAGGGGTGGCAAGATTAATCCGATGGACTTTGCAGCACAGAGTTGTTTTTTTAGGGGGTTTGACTTGCGATCAGCTCCTCTGTACTTTGCTCGTCCACCATTGGCTGCCTTCACATTTGTCTCGCCCCTATTGGTCAGACCAAGATATGAAAGAGACCGGGCAGCCGGTTTGATGAATCGTCCTCAGGTTTCTATTTATTTTGAATATTTATTTATTTATTTTAGTGGATCATTTTATTGTGCTTTTCTCTTTCTTTGAGTTTTCCTGTTACACAACTCGCGCACTTGTGCAAGTACTGTCTGTTGTTGAAAGGGAGTGTACTCCGCGTGAGTTTTTTTTAAAGGGATAGTACACCCAATTTGCATCCTGCATGTGTTTCTCTGAAACGACCAACATGGTGGGAATTAATGTTTTGCGATTTTCCTTCTGCAACTTCAGATTGGGGTTGTTTTTGTTTTCATGGTGTACATCGCTCTCTTCCACTACGGTCATCACCACTTTGCCAGAGTGGGCTATCTATCACGTTTAAGCTCATATAATTCAGGATTGTATTTTGAGTGAACTGATGCTCCAAAAGCTTCTTTTTCTTTAAGATGATGAAGCTTTTTTTTTTTTTTTTTTTACAAATGAACCACTGAGACATTGTATTGTACTCGTGTCTCATCCAGTACCAGTCAACGCCGAGTTGACCGTCTTCTAACACTAAAAGGTCAAAGGCTACCTGAAGGTGTTCCTGTGGGATCGTGCTGGTCAAACATGCCCCCCCCCCCTCTCCAAAGAAAAGAAGAGATAGCAGCATGTCCAAAGGTGGTGTTCTTCTGTTCTTCTTGCTGTGTTCCAAGCCTTGAAAGTATTGAAACATAACAGGATTCACATGTTTTCAATGAGGGAGGACACAGTATTACACACCTGCAACAGCGTAGCTGGCATTTACTTTGCATGAAAGTCAACTGGACACTTGTTTTTTGGTGTTTCTTTTTATTTGGTTTCTCATTTCCTACTGAATGCTGTTATACTCGACCTTTCTCTGTCTATTCTCGCAGCTTTTTAAGTGCATATGAATCATTTTAGTCTCAAGATGATACAAAGAAGATGATCAGCATGATGTTAGTGACTGTGGCGCGATGAGGATGTCGACAGTGTTGATGAAGAAGAGAACCTCTCATGCTTTTCTATGGGGCTCCGTGTTGTCAGTGCAGAACACGAGGAGCGCTGACAACACAGAGTTGTCTTCTCTTGGTCTCTCTGTTTCTGACCTCATTCAATCATTTCTCTGCAGTTGGCTCTTTCTAGTTTCCCTTTGTCTCGTTGGGTTTCTTCTGTATGATAATATTAATCCTCTAGTTCTCTGATTCTTCAGATTATTGCTGTTCTCTTACGTGCTACACGCGTTTCTATGACTTCAAGAAAATGTGTTACGGTGTTATCAATAAAATTATCATTGAAATAGAAAAGTGAATCAGTTTCTGTGTTTGCAAACACAAACTGCAGCACAGCTTTGTATTGATAGAAGTCACTCATTCGTGTTTTTGACCACAATATTTGCTGACAAGGTAGAAAACAGGCAATTTAATAACCCATATTGTTTTGCCAATATGGCCAATAATTAAAATAATTTATCTTGAAAGCAATCTACACATCTGCTCAAATGAGTATTTGCTGTTTTTATTTGGCATATTTCACAATTTTCTGATATTTAACTAAAAACATCAGATGAATTGATAATAGAAACAGCTTTTAGTTGCAGCACTAACACACACTCTTAAAGTCAATGTCACATTTTATTACAATTTTGAGCTTTTCTAATTTGGACTCAAACAATGAAGAAATATAAACATGAAGCAATTTCTGCAGAATGTTCTACATTTAAAGAAACAAAGATGAGGAACGAGACTACGTTTAAGCACATAGATAAAACTGATATAATATAAAATATGTTAAGTCACAGATAGTAAATAACAGGTTCATTATTACATCAACATTCACTGTTTGATCCACTCTGAACAATAAATGTATTAAAAGGAATTATTTATGAATCTGAATGATTTTAAATTGATGCATTTTGAGAAAGTTGTTTACTGAAACAAAGATTTCATGATTAAAAGATGAAAAATGATTCTAAACTGTACAACTTAAACAACGTAAACTATTCAAAATTAAAAAAAGAAAGCTTAAGGTTGTTGCTGATCTATAATATTAAAAACAAATCTGTAGATAAACGTGAAAATAAAATGATCACATGAAATCTACTGGTCCCAGTTCTTTCAGCATATTTACATCACAAACATCATGTAATTCGCTCAAATCTTATGTTTCATTGATATAGATCTCTACATTTTCTTCGTGTATTATCAAATTGAAGAAGTAACTGGAATTGTCTGTTAACAAAACCCACCACCATGATAAAAATCCTGATAAATCACTGAGACCTCACCACCCTCCCTGAACATCACAGAGAAATATCAGTTTCACACATTTTGATATCAGCAGTTTTAGCATCACCAGACTCTCCAATACTGAAACATGGGAAGAGTTTCTCAGTGAAAGTGTCTCTGTAAGTGTAGATGTGAGTCATGTCTTCAGGGTCGTAGAAGGACACGTCCCCCATGTCATAGTCCAGCTGGACTCTGATCCTCTGGAGACTCTTCTTCACTCGGACAGTCTGACCAGATCCATCAGTGTATTCTCCACTACGATGAAGTAAACACCAGACTCCATATTCTGGTGAAGCAGGTATCACTCCCTTCCTGTCAACTGACTCTTTAGCCAAACCTACAAACCAGTCAGGATGGTCTCCCACCTCCACCTCCCAGCTGTGTTTCCCTGAGCTGAAGCCCTCAGAGCCCAGAACAGTGGCATACTCAGTGAATCTCTCTGGATTGTCAGGAAGCTTCTGGTTTGTGTCTCCATATCTCACACTGGTCAGATCATCAGACAGAGAGAGAATGGGGTGTGCAGTGTTTGGGTCCAGAATGACAGGACTGAAGTGGACCTTGTCCTTCATCTTCTCCCAGACTCTGAAGGACAGGTTGCCCAGGTGTTTGGCCACATCTATCAGCGCTCCTGAGACCAGCTGTGGATCTGACAGTGAGCTCTGGACTCTGGCTCTGGTCTGAGTGGCTTTATAACTGCTGAGGAATGACACGTTGTGTTTCTGCAGGTCTTCTTCAACAGCAGAGATGCTGTCTGACAGAGAGGAGATCTGCTCCTGAATCATCTTCATCTCTCTGCTGATAGTCTTCCCCTTCTGCTCCTCTTCCTCCCTCAGAGCTGCCAGTCTGGACTCCTCTTCCTCTTTCAGGACCTGGTGGAGCTTGTTGAACTCTGCTCTGATCTGCCTCTCTGTGGACAACAGCTGCTTCTCGGAGAGTTCAATCATTTCATTGTATGTTTCCTCCACTTCTTCATATTCGTCCCTCTTGTCCTGCAGAGACTCTAAGTCAGATCTCAGCTGGTCCTTCAGGTCACTGACTGCTTGTTCTATAGGAACCACCTTGTGACTCTGGTGGAGAGAAAACTCACAGACAGGACACACAGCTTTCTGCTCGTCCTCACAGAACCAATAAGGAACTTCTGGATGTTCTTCACACACGACCTCCTCTTTCTCCTTTCCTTGTTCTGTCTCAGGTGATCCAGTTTTCTGTCTCTCAGCAAACGAGTCAGCCAGTCCCTTCAGTGTTAAGTTCACTGCTGGTTCATCCGTTGAGGACTTTGTTTTACAAATGGGACAGTTTCTGTTTTTAGCTTGTTTCCAGGATAGTTGCAGGCAGCTTGAACAGAAGCTGTGGTTGCAGCTCAGAGACACAGGATCTCTGAACGTCTCTGAACAAACATGGCAGTTCAGGAAACCTTCAAGAAGAGATATTTCAGCCATTTGTCTTGGTGTCTAAATTAGCTTTCAACAACAAGACTCACCAGGTTACTGTTCCGTCTCTTCACTGGTTCAAATACTCCAAACGTGTGTTTTTCAGCAGAACTCTCACACCCTATAATGGCGTCTCAGGTCTGTTCAACAATGTCAAAATCCCCCAAAAAGGGATGCCAACAGCTGACTTCTATCTGCCACTGATTAGGAATTGGTTGTGGGAGGAGCCAGCCTGAGGGCTGCTTTCACAACCCTCCACCCTATTCTTCATTCTCTGGGGAGCATTCCACCACATGTAGGTTCAGTGTTGATCTGTATCTTGTACAAGAGAGTTTTGATGATGACGGTACAGCAGCACAAAATAAACGTGGGCCTCTAAAGAGCTGAAAAGACTCATGTCTGAGATATAATCTAATCTGAATAACGTCTCTGAGAGGATTTGACTGACTTGGTGGCTGATGAAGCAGCAACAACATCAAGAGCCACAGCAGTGATGGATTTGTGAGCTACTCTGGACAAACAGGACGTCAGACAAACACAACGGGGTTTCTGTGAAGGATCTGTGTGAAAAGAAGAATCCATCAGAAAGTGCTAAGAGGTGCTGCTATTGATCAACCTGTGCAGCAAAGAACAACATGGACTTTGTCTCCATCTTGTGACGTTTACAGGAAGTAGAATGTGTCCGTGCCGTCACATCCTGTGCACATGCTGCACATTCTATCATGTTGATGACATTGAGCACATGTGAGCGTGTTGTCCCTGAGAAGTGCATTCAGCAGGTCAGTGGTTTTCAATATTTGAAAAGGAAAAATTCAGACTCTGAACTGGGCCTTGAACAAACTTCTAACCTTGATGAAAAGCCTCGTATGAGTGGTGTTCAAAAGACAGAAAAAACGTTGAGTTCAAGGTAATACAGCGAAAGTTATGTCGTTTGGATTTACCTTCACCGGGGATCCGACTGCACCGACTCCGTTAAGCTTGATGTTTGGGGAAAAGCGATCCATCAGATCCATGGTCCCAATCAAGCTTAAACATCATCTCCAAACAAAACACCCGTCAATATGCAGTATTATGCTACAATGTGTCATTTTGTAACTTTTTTGGTTGTTGGTGCGCCGCGGGATCTTTTTAATGTAAAAACTGTACCACAGCTCAGAAAAGGTTGAAAAACACGGTGTTACTTTGCTACTATACTTAAATACTGCACCAATGTGTGTTCTAAACATTTAGCATTTATTTGTCATTTATCTTATTTGTTCAAGGTTGCCCTTTTGCACCAGATTGTGACTGTTGCACCATTGCCACATCTTTATCCTGCACCATGTTTAGCCAATAGAGAGCAGCAGAAGCCAGCTGATGGTACATTTATTCACCACTTCATTGGTGGAATTTAACAAAGTGCATTTACTCAAGTACTCTAAATGAGTACATATGCAAAGTACTTGTCATTTGCTTGAATATTTCAATTTAATGTAACTTTGTTTGTGCTCCACGACATCTCAGAGACCAATATTGTACTTTTTACTCCACCACATTTATCCGACAGCTTTAGTTACTTTTCAGATCACAGTCTTCGTCTCCTTCCTGTCCAGTTAAAACTACGTATCTACAGAAGTGTTGACAATACTTTTACTTGAGTACAGTTTTGAATGCAGGACTTTTACTGGAGTATTTTCACAGTTCGTGTTCGTACTTTTACTCCTGTAAAGGATCTGAATACTTCCTTCACCACTGCACCACTCTACAATATCTACAGTACGTTGATTTCAACAGACCAGAACATTACAGCTTTGATATTCCTCATTACAAACATGTATTATCATTTGTATTGTGTATTTCCAGATATCATTCCACATCTTCTTCTGGAACTGGAATAAAGTCCTGCACAGTGTTGTTGTGAAAGACTGATATTCATGTCTCCATCAGGAACAGACAGGAATATGTAACTGCAGCACACCAGTGTTGGTGCCCACAGTGTCCCTCACCTCTTGTATGTACGTCTACATTTCACTAAACAGGTGAGAGGAGTTTTTCACCAACACCAACAGAAAATGAAGGAATGAGAGAAGAAACATGGAAATGAGAATAAAGTGTTTTATTTAGTAGCAGTCTGTATTCACAACATCTGAATTGAATTTAAAATATACTACAGTTACACGAAAAACAGGCAAGTTCTGAATGATTCTGTTTGTGTGTCTGATTTCTGAGATAATTAAATAACAAACTGCTAAATGAAGCATCTTATCAAGAGGAACAGTCACTTGTGATCGTCTGCTAGATACCCTGAGGACAGATAGAAATCTTCTGAAGAATAAGAAACACAGACATGTTCTACCAAACCCTGAACAAATATAAGATTTGTGTGAAACTGCAGGAAACAATAATGTGTATAAAAAAGTGAAAACAAAAATTATCAAAATTATCACCAGCCTGGAACCAAAACGTGTACTTCGTCTCCAACTTGTGGAACTAAACAGAATACAATTATACTCGTACATCAGCAGCATCAAATGTGTATTTGGATATGTTGAATCGGAAAATATTTGTTCAAAATTATATGAAATCAATATATTATTCTGCATCATCAGCGCTAAACTCTTGTTTGCAAATGAAACGACTGAAGGAACCGAACCATTTATTCATGAAAGTAACCAGTTTACTATAAAACACAATGAAGTCATTGTTGAATGTCAAAGATAAACAAGGTAAGATGAGGCTTCATGTGGTCACGTGATTTAAAACGACAACCTTTTTAGTGTAACCTTAAAGTTGTTGCTAATTGGGGAAAAAAGTAGGATATTTACACCACAAACACCATTTAGAACATAATGCCTCACACACCTAGCTTTAGTTTCTCATTCTGTGCTTTGAAAATATATTACATTATACAACAACCAATGAATGTGTCCTTTCATGATACTTGCTGAAAGAGATGAAATCTTATTTTTTCTTTAACTTTAGTCTATACATTTTTTCTGATGTACTTTCAAATTACAGGATTCTCACCTCAATAGTCTGTAATTAACTAAAAACCCACCACCATCATACAAATCCTGATAAATCACTGAGACCTCACCACCCTCCCTCAACATCACAGGGAAATTTCAGTTTGGCACATTTTGATGTCAGCAGTTTTAGCATCACCAGACTTTCCAACACCGAAATATGGGAAGAGTTTCTCAGTGAAAGTGTCTCTGAGAGTGCAGATGTGAGTCATGTCTTCAGGGTCGTAGAAGGACACGTCCCCCATGTCATAGTCCAGCTGGACTCTGATCCTCTGGAGACTCTTCTTCACTCTGACAGTCTCACCAACAACATCAGTGTATTCTCCACCACGATGAGTTAAACACCAGAATCCATATTCTGGTGAAACAAATATCTTTCCCTTCCTGTCAACTGACTCTTTAACCAAACCTACAGTCCAGTCAGGATGGTCTCCCACCTCCACCTCCCAGCTGTGTTTCCCTGAGCTGAAGCCCTCAGAGCCCAGAACAGTGGCATACTCAGTGTTTCTCTCTGGATTGTGAGGAAGCTTCTGGTCTGTGTCTCCACGTCTCACACTGGTCAGATCATCAGACAGATAGAGCCAGGGGCTTGCAGTGTTTGGGTCCAGAATGACAGGACTGAAGTGGACCTTGTCCTTCATCTTCTCCCAGACTCTGAAGGACAGGTTGCCCAGGTGTTTGGCCACATCTATCAGCGCTCCTGAGACCAGCTGTGGATCTGACAGTGAGCTCTGGACTCTGGCTCTGGTCTGAGTGGCTTTATAACTGCTGAGGAATGACACGTTGTGTTTCTGCAGGTCTTCTTCAACAGCAGAGATGCTGTCTGACAGAGAGGAGATCTGCTCCTGAATCATCTTCATCTCTCTGCTGATAGTCTTCCCCTTCTGCTCCTCTTCCTCCCTCAGAGCTGCCAGTCTGGACTCCTCTTCCTCTTTCAGGACCTGGTGGAGCTTGTTGAACTCTGCTCTGATCTGCCTCTCTGTGGACAACAGCTGCTTCTTGGAGAGTTGAATCATTTCATTGTATGTTTCCTCCACTTCTTCATATTCGTCCTTCTTGTCCTGCAGAGACTCTAAGTCAGATCTCAGCTGGTCCTTCAGGTCACTGACTGCTTGTTCTATAGGAACCACCTTGTGACTCTGGTGGAGAGAAAACTCACAGACAGGACACACAGCTTTCTGCTCGTCCTCACAGAACTGTTTAGTCTCTTCTCCATGTTTACTACACACCACCTCCACCTTCTTCTCTCCTTTTTCTGTCTCAGGTGATCCAGTTTTCTGTCTCTCAGCAAACGAGTCAGCCAGTTCCTTCAGTGCAAAGTTCACCAGAGGATTGTCTTTTGAGGACTTTGTTTTACAAATGGGACAGTTTTTGTTTTCAGCTTGTTTCCAGAATAGTTGCAGGCAGCTTGAACAGAAGCTGTGGTTGCAGCTCAGAGACACAGGATCTCTGAACGTCTCTGAACAAACATGGCAGTTCAGGAAACTTCCAAAAAGAGCTGTTTTCTCAGCCATTTTCTCTGATATGTGAATATCGTTAAACAGCAAGACTCACCACATCTGTGTCCCTTTAAATTACAGATTACAATCCTTCTGATGTGATGTTTATAGACGCGATACTCCTCCCTGTAATGGCGTCTCTCAGCTCTGTTCAGCAACGTGGAAACCAGCTTTAAGTTTCACTTTCTATCCTGACATTTCATTTCTTTACCAGTAGATGGTGATGTTTGGTTGATTATCAGATTTTACAGCAACTTTCCACAACAAGTGCCTGAGAATTGTTACTTGTGAAAAAATATTTATTTTAAAGTGGAAAAAACTAAATCAACATAATAAAATGCATTAACGTTGCAACATTTCATGATTCAGTTTAACTTGTTTTAGGAAATAATCACCACATTAAATCATGTGTTATACAACCAAAGTGGTAAATTAAGTGACAATGTCTTTTTCCAACACAGTGAGAAATACTTTAAAGTCTTTTATTGTTGCAAAACATTCCCTCTTAAAATACACAAGCACATGAAAGAACATGAATTATTTACATATTCATGTGAAAAATACAACTTAAATAATCGGATAAAAATGTTTAGCGTTTTAGTATTTAGTTCACTGGATAATCCAAAATCAACGTTTTAAAGTACTATATCACATTGAAGCAAAATATCTGTCAATAAATACAATATTGTGATAAAGAAGGAATATTTTCAACATTGACCACAATGACCTGATACGACCACACAACCTGTTCTAAAGAGAGAGCTCAGTGTAAACAGAGAGGACATGTTGTAGTTTCAGACTGTGCACAGAACAACGCTAATGATTTCAGTTCAAATTAAATGTATTTAATGTGAAGAATAGATTTACAATAAATATAATTTAGAAATGTAAACAAACAGTAAATGTTTTGATTCAGCACTTATTTAAAAACTGTTTACGAAGTCCTCCATTTGAATCAAGAAGTTTGACTGTAAGTTAACTGTAATTACTTTAATTACTGATTATTTTCTTCTTGTAAAATACCAGAAAACAAAGATATTCAGTTCCTCAGAGTGAAAGGTGACGTCTTCAAATATCTTGTTTTGTCTCACCAACAGTCCAAAACCCCCAAATATTCAGTGAACATTGACATAAAACAGAGAAAAGCATTAAATCCTCTCACAGAAGGAGCAACTGGTGTTCTCGGCCGTTCTGTCTGTTCTCTCAGCTTTATAACTGCATATCAATACTTTTGTCTCAATATGATACAAAGAAGATGATCAGGATGATGATGTTAGTGACAGTGTTGATGAAGATGACCTCTCATGCTCTTCTATGGGGCTCCGTGTGGTCAGTGCAGAACATCTGCCTCACGTAGCTGAGAGAACACGAGGAGCGCTCGTTGACCATCAGCACCAAGAGTGACTGGTGCTTCACTGAGCCTGCATGTCACTTTGAGGAGCAGCACTCGAGTCCAACTGAGCGGTTAAAGGCAGCTCAAAGAGAGAAGGAGCTCCAGCAGGGGGCGCAGTCACACAGAGTAAAGCACAAACACACACCGACGGACGGCACATTGATGCTTCTGATGCAGCTGCACAACAAGTTGACTTTAGTGTCACATCTGACAGACAATGCAGTCAGAGACAACAGCAGTTCATCAGTGTAGAAGAAGAGAACGCTTCCGGTGTAATTATTGATGAGGGCTTCACAATTATGACCAGAACCACCGTCCTGATTACAGTTTGACTTCATGACGTTGATACACGATTGTTGTCCTCAGTGATTTTTGGGGAACAAAATCTTTCTCCTTCATTCATCTTATATCACAAACTGGTTACACGTTTTACATTCGTCACTAAAGAAACTGTGCCAACACCTCTGATACATCCTGATTGTGTATGAATGATCAAAGCTGACGTGATGATAGAAGATGATTCATTGTGCAGCCCGACATATAAACTACAATAACAGTCCTTCTCTGGTGTCTGGAGGTCTCTGAGAGCTCTGCTGCCTTCCCCTCAGCTGTTTAGTCAGATGAAGCATTACTGAGATCAACTGGAGCCGCCGTGTTCACGCTGAACCTCCGCCATCTTCTTTCTCCAGACAGTGACGACGTGGCACTGACAACACAGAGTTGTCTTCTCTTGGTCTCTCTGTTTCTGACCTCATTCAATCATTTCTCTGCAGTTGGCTCTTTCTAGTTTCCCTTTGTCTCGTTGGGTTTCTTCTGTATGATAATATTAATCCTCTAGTTCTCTGATTCTTCAGATTATTGCTGTTCTCTTACGTGCTACACGCGTTTCTATGACTTCAAGAAAATGTGTTACGGTGTTATCAATAAAATGATCATTGAAATAGAAAAGTGAATCAGTTTCTGTGTTTGCAAACACAAACTGCAGCACAGCTTTGTATTGATAGAAGTCACTCAGTCGTGTTTTTGACTACAATATTTGCTGACAAGGTAGAAAACATGCAATTTAATAACCCATATTGTTTTGCCAATATGGCCAATAATTAAAATAATTTATCTTGAAAGCAATCTACACATCTGCTCAAATGAGTATTTGCTGTTTTTATTTGGCATATTTCACAATTTTCTGATATTTAACTAAAAACATCAGATGAATTGATAATAGAAACAGCTTTTAGTTGCAGCACTAACACACACTCTTAAAGTCAATGTCACATTTTATTACAATTTTGAGCTTTTCTAATTTGGACTCAAACAATGAAGAAATATAAACATGAAGCAATTTCTGCAGAATGTTCTACATTTAAAGAAACAAAGATGAGGAACGAGACTACGTTTAAGCACATAGATAAAACTGATATAATATAAAATATGTTAAGTCACAGATAGTAAATAACAGGTTCATTATTACATCAACATTCACTGTTTGATCCACTCTGAACAATAAATGTATTAAAAGGAATTATTTATTAATCTGAATGATTTTAAATTGATGCATTTTGAGAAAGTTGTTTACTGAAACAAAGATTTCATGATTAAAAGATGAAAAATGATTCTAAAATGTAAAACTTAAACAACGTAAACTATTCAAAATTAAAAAAAGAAAACTTAAGGTTGTTGCTGATCTATAATATTAAAAACAAATCTGTAGATAAACGTGAAAATAAAATGATCACATGAAATCTACTGGTCCCAGTTCTTTCAGCATATTTACATCACAAACATCATGTAATTCACTCAAATCTTATGTTTCATTGATATAGATCTCTACATTTTCTTCATGTATTATCAAATTGAAGAAGTAACTGGAATTGTCTGTTAACAAAACCCACCACCATGATAAAAATCCTGATAAATCACTGAGACCTCACCACCCTCCCTGAACATCACAGAGAAATATCAGTTTCACACATTTTGATGTCAGCAGTTTTAGCATCACCAGACTCTCCAACACTGAAACATGGGAAGAGTTTCTCAGTGAAAGTGTCTCTGTGAGTGTAGATGTGAGTCATGTCTTCAGGGTCGTAGAAGGACACGTCCCCCATGTCATAGTCCAGCTGGACTCTGATCCTCTGGAGACTCTTCTTCACTCGGACAGTCTGACCAACAACATCAATGTATTCTCCACTGTGATGAGTTAAACACCAGAGTCCATATTTTGGTGAAGCATGTATCTTTCCCTTCCTGTCAACTGACTCTTTAACCAAACCTACACACCAGTCAGGATGGTCTCCCACCTCCACCTCCCAGCTGTGTTTCCCTGAGCTGAAGCCCTCAGAGCCCAGAACAGTGACATACTCAGTGTTTCTCTCTGGATTGTCAGGAAGCTCCTGGTTTGTGTCTCCATGTCTCACACTGGTCAGATCATCAGACAGATAGAGAATGGGGCATGCAGTGTTTGGGTCCAGAATGACAGGACTGAAGTGGACCTTGTCCTTCATCTTCTCCCAGACTCTGAAGGACAGGTTGCCCAGGTGTTTGGCCACATCTATCAGCGCTCCTGAGACCAGCTGTGGATCTGACAGTGAGCTCTGGACTCTGGCTCTGGTCTGAGTGGCTTTATAACTGCTGAGGAATGACACGTTGTGTTTCTGCAGGTCTTCTTCAACAGCAGAGATGCTGTCTGACAGAGAGGAGATCTGCTCCTGAATCATCTTCATCTCTCTGCTGATAGTCTTCCCCTTCTGCTCCTCTTCCTCCCTCAGAGCTGCCAGTCTGGACTCCTCTTCCTCTTTCAGGACCTGGTGGAGCTTGTTGAACTCTGCTCTGATCTGCCTCTCTGTGGACAACAGCTGCTTCTTGGAGAGTTGAATCATTTCATTGTATGTTTTCTCCACTTCTTCATATTCGTCCTTCTTGTCCTGCAGAGACTCTAAGTTAGATCTCAGCTGGTCCTTCAGGTCACTGACTGCTTGTTCTACAGGAACCAACTTGTGACTCTGGTGGAGAGAAGACTCACAGACAGAACACACAACTCTCTCTTCATCCTCACAGAACAGTTGAGTCTCTTCTCCATGTTTACTACACACCACCTCCACCTTCTTCTCTCCTTTTTCTGTCTCAGGTGATCCAGTTTTCTGTCTCTCAGCAAACGAGTCAGCCAGTTCCTTCAGTGGAAAGTTAATTCCAGTATTGTCTTTTGAGGATTTTCTTTTACAAATGGGACAGTTTTTGTTTTCAGCTTGTTTCCAGAATAGTTGCAGGCAGCTTGAACAGAAGCTGTGGTTGCAGCTCAGAGACACAGGATCTCTGAACGTCTCTGAACAAACATGGCAGTTCAGGAAACCTTCAAAAAGAGCTGTTTTCTCAGCCATTTGCTCTGATATGTGAATATCTTTAAACAGAAAGACTCACCACATCTGTGTCCCTTTAAATTACAGATTACAATCCTTCTGATGTGATGTTTATAGACGCGATACTCCTCCCTGTAATGGCGTCTCTCAGCTCTGTTCAGCAACGTGGAAACCAGCTTTAAGTTTCACTTTCTATCCTGACATTTCATTTCTTTACCAGTAGATGGTGATGTTTGGTTGATTATCAGATTTTACAGCAACTTTCCACAACAAGTGCCTGAGAATTGTTACTTGTGAAAAAATATTTATTTTAAAGTGGAAAAAACTAAATCAACATAATAAAATGCATTAATGTTGCAACATTTCATGATTCAGTTTAACTTGTTTTAGGAAATAATCACCACGTTAAATCATGTGTTATACAACCAAAGTGGTAAATTAAGTGACAATGTCTTTTTCCAACACAGTGAGAAATACTTTAAAGTCTTTTATTGTTGCAAAACATTCCCTCTTAAAATACACAAGCACATGAAAAAACATGAAATATTTACATATGCATATGAAAAATACAACTTAAATAATGGGATAAAAATGTTTAGCGTTTTAGTATTTAGTTCACTGGATAATCCAAAATCAACGTTTTAAAGTACTATATCACATTGAAGCAAAATATCTGTAAATAAATACAATATTGTGATAAAGAAGGAATATTTTCAACATTGACCACAATGACCTGATACGACCACACAACCTGTTCTAAAGAGAGAGCTCAGTGTAAACAGAGAGGACATGTTGTAGTTTCAGACTGTGCACAGAACAACGCTAATGATTTCAGTTCAAATTAAATGTATTTAATGTGAAGAATAGATTTACAATAAATATAATTTAGAAATGTAAACAAACAGTAAATGTTTTGATTCAGCACTTATTTAAAAACTGTTTACGAAGTCCTCCATTTGAATCAAGATGTTTGACTGTAAGTTAACTATAATTACTTTAATTACTGATTATTTTCTTCTTGTAAAATACCAGAAAACAATGATATTCAGTTCCTCAGAGTGAAAGGTGACGTCTTCAAATGTCTTGTTTTGTACCAACAGTCCAAAACCCCCAAATATTCAGTGAACATTGACATAAAACAGAGAAAAGCATTAAATCCTCTCACAGGAGGAACAACTGGTGTTCACGACCGTTCTCCTTCATTCATCTTATATCACAAGCTGTTTCCAGACACGTTTTACATTCGTCACTCAACAAACTGTGCCAACACCTCTGATACATCCTGATTGTGTATGAATGATCAAAGCTGACATGATGGTAGAAGATGATTCATTGTGCAGCCCGACATATAAACTACAATAACAGTTGGGTTTCTTCTGTATGATAATATTAATCCTCTAGTTCTCTGATTCTTCAGATTATTGCCGTTCTCTTACGTGCTACACGTGTTTCTGTGACTTCAAGAAAATGTGTTACGGTGTTATCAATAAAATGATCATTGAAATAGAAAAGTGAATCAGTTTCTGTGTTTGCAAACACATCAAACTGCACCACAGCTTTGTATTTGTCTGATATTTTATTTTAAGGAATTAGTTACAAACCTGAAGGATTTCATACAGAAAGAAAGTTATTTACTGAAACAAGGATCTGATCATTGAAAGATAAATTATTCTAAAATGTAAAATAATAAACAAGCTGCACAAACTGAAAAGTTAAAAGAAAATCTCTGGAGGAACAGCAGTTCAATGCACAAGAAATATTTATTTCCTTATTTTACGTCTTGCCGGGTGGATGATGGCACCACGGCACTGTTCAGGAGCGTTCTGAAGAGTCTTCAGTCCACCGACACGTCATCCAAACTGACAATCGACAGGGAGTCACGGGGGAATCGTACTCGTCCACGTGTTCATGTTGCGGTCACAGAGATGACAGTTGTGATGTCACCTTTTTATTTTATTTATTGAAATTGAAATAAGACATCCATGTAAATGATTTCTATGTGAATTTGTGTATATTCTGCTGTGTAAAATCTGCTTACTTATTTAAAAAATATAAAGTTATATATTATATAATATAATATAAAGCTAGCCAGAGCTTAACTCCTGTAACGCCGATTTCTATTTATTTTTAATATCTTAACTATACACTACTGGTGCGTTGTACAATGGGCAGTGTGAAATGTATTTGTTGGCTGGTGGCATTCTTTTGCAAGTAGTGTGTGTGCGGGTATGTGGACTGGCGACAGTCTGTGTATGTAATGCATGTATGCAATATGTTATGAGTATTGTTTTTTTAACAGCAAACACTGTATGTATATTTCCAAGACAAATTTCCTTCGGGACAATAAAGTCTATCTTATCTTTTCTTAATTAAATGACAATGTGACAGAAATCATTGTAAAGTCTTTTATTTGTGCAAAACATTTCCTCTTAAATTAGACAAACACATGAAACTAAATCTTTACATCTGCATTGTACACAACAAAAATGTGAATGAAAAACACAAATGTAAAAAAAAAGAGAAAGCACAGAACCTTAAACAAATCGAAGGATGAGCTTCCCCCATTTCCACCATCAGGCCAGTTTCACCAGTCTCTCACTGGCCTCCCACAGTTTTTTTGCCACACCGGCGTCTCTTGCGAAAGGACGCAGAGTAGCTGGTCGGCAGTCGACGAAGTAGCCCCCGTTGTGTTTGGCAGCTTCATCCGACACAGCACAGTAGACGACAGTCTGAGCCCCGATCTCACACGGCACGAAAAACATCCACATGATCACCTGCATCAGCATGCGGAACAGGATGGAGTAGTGGCACGTCCAGCCGCTTTGGACAAAACCTGGAGCAACACATGGAAGCAGAGATATAAAGAATATATTTATGTTCAGGTTTGGCATCCTCTAGTTCGGCACGAGTCATTTTACATCTCGATTTAAGTTTATATATCGTGATGAATTAAATTGAGAAAAAACTTAAATGACCAGATATGAATGTCCGCTTGTGGCTGATCTAGTAAATTACAAGGTACTATACATCAACAATGCAAAAGGCCAGTAAATATATACAATGTCGTCATAAAGAAGCACTGCTCAATGATCACTATTGACCACAATGGCCTGATACAACCACACACACTGTTATCTCAGTGTAAACAGTGCTGTTGCACGCTGTACATAGACCAAACCTAAGTACTTCAATTCAAATAAAAACTGTTGATTGTAAATAAATACATTTACAATAAATATAATATGACGGTATTAATAGAAAGTACATTTATCGACACGGCATCTTAAAACAGACCCATTGAAAACAAGAAGCAGGAATTTAGCAGCCCCTCTTACCAGGGTGCACAGCATAGGAGGTCACTCCTTTCCCTTCAGCGACGCGGGCCACTTCCTGACTGAAGTAGATGTTAGCCAGCTTGCTGCGGCAGTAGGTGAAGAAGGGCAGCAGGTTGTAGTTGAGGTCCTGGAAGTCCAGCTTCTGGTATTTGTAGCTGGAGCACGTGAGGGTGACCACGCGGCTGGGGGCACATTCCTTCAGGCGAGGCAGGAGCAGATTGGTTAGGAGGAAGTGACCCAAGTGGTTGACGCCAAAACACATGCTGAAGTTGTCGTCCGTCCAGGCGAGGACGCCGGGCATTCCTGAGGAAGCGCCACAGAAGGTGAGGAAAGAGGTCAAAACACGGAGGTGGAGGAAGTAGAGACGTATACAGAACACTCTATGCTGAGATCCCTGACAAGGAAAAGCGTAACATAATCTTTTAATGCAATGTTCGCTGGTTAACACCTTTCCTTCTCTGGTGATATTGTTTTCACGAATCAAGAGTCCTCAATGTGTTGGACAAACCTCACCTGCATTATTGATCAGGATGTCAAGCCTCTTCTCTCTCTGGAGGAAGTCCTTGCAGAATTCCCTCACAGAGCGCAGGTTGGCAAGATCCAGCTCCACGTGAAGGACGTTAAGGCTGTGACTCTTGAACTTGATCTCCCTCACAGCCTTCTCTGCCTTGTCAGGGTCTCTGCAAGCCACGATGACGCGGGCGCCTCTCCTTGCCAAGGCGATGGCTGACTCCTTGCCAATGCCAGAATTCCCACCTGCGAAGAGCAAATCGACCAAAAATAGTGAATTCATCACGCGTCGTAAGTGCTGATAGGAGGGTTGTGACTTGAAGATGTTTTGGTGTCAGTGGTACTCAGATTTTTACTTAAAGTCGTTGTACGACAGTGTAAAATCACTCGTACAACTAAAAGTCATAGGAAAGGTAAAAGTACAAGTATCAGCATCAAAATATACTAAAAGTACCAAAAGTAAAAGTACAGATGCAGAATGGCCCATTTCAGAAAATGATATGTATTAATACTGTTGAATTACAATTATTGATGAATGAATGTGTTCATCACTTTACTGGTGCAGCTGGTAAAGTTCCTCCTTATCTTAATATAATACATTATGTACATATCGTCCTTAAGTACAGTACTTGAGTAAATGTACTTTGAATTTCCTGCAATGAGCAAGACTTGTTTATTTACCTGTGATAAGAACTGTTTTGCCATTAAGTCTTTTCACATCGGTGCAATACCTCCTCTTTTTCATCCATTTCAAAATGAAAAAGGCAACTAAAGACGCGAGGATTGTGTAGAGAAAGTACATTTTCCTGTATTTTAATATAAGCAGCAACAGTACTGCTGACTATGATAGCCTGGTGCTAACGTCAGCTAGCTGGTTAGCTTGCTAGTTAACTAAGAAATACGCCATTTATTTGACCCCCTACTCTTCCTCCATTCTGGTTCTGGTCGCGGTTAACGGGGCAGAGATGGTCCAGGACGAATTTAAAAACAACATAAGACAGTGTTATTAAATTTGATGACCACCCTCTTCCTCCTTTCTGAGGCACTGCAGAGAGATGTGGACAGACACGAACTGCACATGCGCCAAAATGCTCAAATCACGCAGCGTATCGCGAGAGTATATTGCCACAACGGGAATGAACGCAGGCGTTAACGATGTCGTTAAAAATCCAGGTTTAAATGCTTAAAAACGAAATTATAAATATGACAGTGTGGGTGTCGTGAAGCATGCATATTGTGTGTTGGTACGCCTGAAGAATTTTTTTGAAAATGAACGACCTACGTTGAACTAATGTCTGTTAATTTATAACTTCCTAACTGCCTAGTTGGTTTTTAAATGACCTTTGATACCCTGTACACCTCAATGCCAGGTAGGTATACTGTTTGCACAGGTATGTGTGTGCACGCAGTGTTTATTTGTTCTGTGAGTTAAACATGAGAGCAAACTTGAGACAGACCATTTTGCTCTGTGGAATTATTCTTATGTGCTCATCTGAAACAGCTGGTAAGTCACTTTCAAAGGTATTTTAGGGACTAAAGATGAATCTGAGCTGCTGTTTGAATTCATTTGACCATTTCTATTTCAACTTTTGCATAGAGGAAAGGAACCTTGCATTTTGAATGACTTGTTGGCATTGTATTACTAGATTTAACAAACCAAATCATGCAATGTGGTATTATAAAGGCAATGGTAATAATAAGTATATTTACTCAAGTGTTGTCTGCTTCTTAAGTACAATTTTGAGGCAATTTGAGTTTTTTCTACTAAATATTGCACTTTTTACTCCATTTTATTTACAAACAATTGTAGTTTAGATTCAGATTAACTGGAAAAAAATAAAATCAACAAATACAGGAAAACAAGATGTGATAAGGTCGATCAGCTAGCAGTATATTACGTTCTTAAAATGAGCCAGCAGCAGCGTAAAAATTATTAATGCATCAATAATTATGGTATTATTCTGAAATGGGCCCTTCTGTAGTTTTACTTTAGGTACTTTGAGTATATTAGGTATTGCTAATGTTACTTCTTCCACCACTAGGTATAGAATATAATTTTCATAGATTTCATAGATTTATTTCTATTTTATTATTTGAGGATTTTAGGAGCATTTGACTTCCTTGTTTAATTTGTTTCTGTTTTTTTTTGTTTTTTTTCACCAGGTCAAACATGCAGGGGAAAGTGTGGGGATATACTGGAGGAATGCTCCTGCCGTGCAACCTGTGTATCTTTGCTGAACTGCTGTGCAGACTACGATCAGTCCTGTTTCGAGGTGAGGCCTCACTCCAGCTCCATGTTGGGTGGAAGAGTTCTCAGGATCCTCGGTCTGGTCCTTCGTCCTGGTGGGCGCCTTGTCTGCAGGTGTGTGTCTACGAGTGACCTTTTGACGCACGTCATGATCTAAACCTGGCATATCTCCATCATGGGATTATTTACATTAAACATATACAGCATATACTGTGCAGCGCATGTGTTTTGCAGTAGGTTGCAAAGAGGAGTTTTCAGGACCTTCGCAAACTTTGTTACAAACTTTGAAGATGTTAAGCACAAAACATGTCGGTGGAGTTTCTCATTCATTGAGGTAGCGTCACAAAACAAATGAATGATGAAATGATGGACGTGATTAGAAAGTGTGCTGTTCATGTAAGCTCTACGTCTTCATAATATTCCTATATTTAAAGCAACTGGAAACAGCCTGTCTATACAAAGAACAGATCATGGTGGCTTTGAAATGGCATATTTAATTCTTCGATATTTCAGTATTAGTACAATTTCAATAGTAATTTCATTCACTGTATGTTTCATTAATTGAATCCCATTGAAAGCTTTGAAGCCCAACATTAGCCAGACATATTCTTTTCCGAATGTTTTTAATTGTTATCTTGTATGAAAGTACTTGAAATGGTTATTCTACGAACCCAAATGATGAAGGAGAAAGTAGTCGTGTTGTGTGTCTGTTTCTGTCACAGATTCAAGGATGAGATTGATCAAGAAGGGTTTCTTGATGCTGAAGGCCGCGGCTCCTGTGTCTCTCCTTTATTGTACGAGACGGGTTGGATTCCATTCACCGTCTCGACAGATGGAATACATTTCGACAGATATGGAGAGTACTTGTCGGGTGTGTTATTGACATGAAAACAAATGTTTTAATTTTTTTGCAAACACCCGAACCCTTCATGTGATTTAGAATCCATCATACATTCTTGATTTAGGATCAGTGAGACATTTTTTAAATGGCTTTTAAGATGCCATTTTTTACACATCTCTTGTATTAACTGCTACTTTGAAAAGAATAAATGACATTTTGCAGTAATTATTACTGCTGAGAAGCCACTATTTATGCAACTGTAACTGTTTCATCAAGAGTTTTTTTTTAACAAATTGAGCATTTTATTGCAGTTCTTTTCTCTTGTCTCTCCTTATGTTTGCACAACCTGACTTTGACTTTGGATCAACAAAACATCTGGTTACACACAAAACTGCTTACTTGTGTGTCCCCTTAATGTTTTCTGGTTTTCACTGTGCTAGTCCACCCCAGTAAAGCAGACCGAGCCTTTGAAGTCAGTCTGGTGAATGCAACACAGTGGCAGTACTACGGCACGCCGAACGCGGCAGGGCGGCTTAAGATGACATGGAATAGCTCTTTGATTGGAGCAGAGAAGGTCAACATAGAGCTGTGGGGTTACAGAGAGCTCAGCAGGAGCACAGAGGCAGGGACGAACGCATCGTCTCCTCTGCAGGCCGAGCTGAGCTATCTGCGCTCACTCGGCAGGAGTCTGCCCAACACTGGTGCCTTCGGCTTCCTCCCCGAACCCTCAAAGGGCTTCTCTGACTGGGAGTTGGGGAATATCCGCATCACTGCTAGTTCGACGCCAGATGGAGCAAGGTATCCATAATAAGCATCATGGATGAACACAAGCATTTTAGCAATGTCCCACATCCAATGGAAACATTTTCTTTCCGCCCATATTTGGGTGATACCGGAAAAACATTTCTCTCCATCTCCGAAACGCTTCGCCGATATTGACACGTGTTCGATAACCTCCATAGTCAGATTCTGTTTTGGATGAGACCCTCTTCCTTTTTTGACAGAATAATTGACAGAAAATGTATCGACAACATTTTTGTTTTTCGAATAATTGCTATCTCCAGCTTCTCAAATGTGAGGATTTGCTATTTCTCAGTGTTGCATATATGTAAATAGAATATTTTTGGCTATTTCTGTCACCTCATGCTCTTCGAAATTAGTGGAGTTTCTTCATTTTACTTTTTTTTTTTTTTTACTGTACCATTAGTCGATTATCAGACACAATATTCATCACTTAATTACTTTCAGCCCTAGCTTGAACTTTGATTTTAAGATAATATTGTAATGATTTCGTCGATTGATTGCAGGCATGTGCAGGGGCTCTGGAGCAGAGGTCATGTGTTAGCCTGGCACCTGGAGCAGCCTTTCAGAGATGACTCGGCAGCCTGGGCCAAGAGAAAATGTCTGCAGTGGGACGTCCTGGAGAGGAAGCTGCCCTTCTTCCTGGACGAGCTCATTGACTGTCCTTGCACTCTGGCACAGGCCCGAGCGGACACAGGCAGGTTTCATGTGAGTGCACTTCAGTGACTCTGGTATTATTATATTAATCTAAATGTGTTATGATTGCCTCAGATGTTTTGTTTGTCATTGACTACTAAGTTATTGGTTGATGAACATTTAAAGTATGATTTCAACTGCTAATTAAGCTAAAGCGGAGGCTTTTTCAGCATGCCATTAATGGCAGCATGCTCTAGCAATTCAATACCTTTTTGAGAGAGAGAGAGAGAGAGAGAGAGAGAGACAGAGAGCGAGAGAGAGAGCGAGAAAGAGAGAGAGAGAGAGGGAGAGAGAGAGAGAGAGAGAGAGAGAGACAGAGAGAGAGAGAGAGAGAGAGAGAGAGAGAGAGAAAGAGAGAGAGAGAGAGAAAGAGAGAGAGAGAGAGAGACCTTTTTTTCGAGAAAAAATATGAAAGCAATATAAGGATGGTCAAGGTGAATAAATGCTTCGTCTCTCGACTGTTAATTTAAGACCAAAATGAAATATCAGACCAAGAATTGTAACATGAAATAGTATGCGCAGTTCCTATTATACATTTTATTCAACGTTCAAGTCGGAGATAATGATAAATATTATAAATCGGAAAAGAAATTATGTTTTCGAGGTCAAATTTATCTGGCAAATATATTCCAAAATGACACAGAATTACACTAAAACGATGAGAGACACCTTGTGATTAGTGAGCCTGAGTTTCAGTAGAGAACATGCTTTGTGATGAATCATATGTGATCAGCGTTAAGGGCACTTACTTTATTACAGGTCTGTTAAAGTCAGCAGCATTGACACTGATCAATAAGTATTGATTCTTGAACCTAAATGTATTAATTGCCAAATAACATGAAATCCCATTCATGATGTGACTGAGATATTTATTGACTGTGTGACTTCAGACTGACTCTAGCTGTGACATTGAGAGGGGCAGTGCGTGCACTTATCACCCGGGTAGTGTCCACTGCGTCAGAGCAGTTCAGGCCAGGTAGGAGTCACAAGAGGACAGCTCACATTTTAAAGTGAAAGTAGAAGCACTTTCTTCACTTCTTGACAGGATTTTCTTCTCCTATTTCCAGTCCTACGCATGGATCGGGGCAGCACTGCTGCTATGACAGCGCAGGCGCTCTGATGCTGACGGGAGACTCGATGGGTGGCAGCACCCCAGACAGGGCTCACGACTGGGGCTCGCCTCCGTACAGGGAGCCACCGCGGGTGCCGGGGTACTCCCACTGGCTTTACGATGTCATGAGCTTCTACTACTGCTGCCTGTGGTCTGACCACTGCCACATCTACTTCAACCATCGGCCGTCTAGCGGTTGTCGCAACTACCAGCCCCCAAGAGCCGGTGAGACTATTCATAAGTCATGTCAAAAAGGGATAAACCAGCCTCCACAAGGAGGGATTGTAATTATCGGTAAACTCATATTCATGGCCTACTTTATTGCCTTTGTACATGCCCTGTAAAGAAACAAGTCAAGTATTAAATTTAGCATTATAAAGAAACTAAGACTGTAAAAAAAAGTACATCACAAACTGCAAGAAATAGTTCATCTTTGTTTAACTGCCTCTGCGTGGCTACACACACACACACACACACACACACACACACACACACACACACACACACACACACACACACACACACACACACACACACACACACACGTGCTCCAGACATTACAGCAGCAGGTAATACCAGATCAGTTTGCAGGAGAAGTAAATGGATTACAGACCGCGGCTGAGAGTTAATATTTGGATCGTGTTTTGACGACCTGCTCTCCAGACACTGTAAACGCAACAATAAGCCGCATACTGATATGAGAGTGAGAGATCAGCTGTGTGCTGTTCGAAATAAACACAGTTTGTGCCAAAGTGTGTATTTGTCGTAAACGCATCAGTGATTTGTTTCTCGGCGCCTCACAGGTGTTGTCCTCGGAGATCCGCATTTCATAACGTTCGACGGCCTCGGCTACACTTTCAATGGCAAAGGAGAGTTCTGCCTTGTGTCTTCGGCGGACAGAGAGCTGAGTGTTCAGGCCAGAACAGAAGAGGTGAAACTTAAGAACGGTGAGTCCACGTTTGACGTGAAAGCCCCGTCTGTGTCCCCTCTTTCGTCCCCATGCTGCTACTGTAGCAGCTTTGTTTGGATGAAACGTGTTCCAGTACTTGTGGAGAGACCGTATCTTGTTTTAATTTTTTTAAGCAGTCACAAGATTGATTGCCTGCCTCCAGAGTTCACTCAGACATAATGACCTTTGTATTCCTTGCTGTAGTCTTTTTGTTGTTGTTGCTTGCACTCTTCTCTTTCATGCGCTTTAAGGCTCCCTCTTATCTTTTACGCAGTTCTGCAAGTGATGTCATGTCCTCGTGTGAGTGAAACATGTTGGCTCTGTAAAATGACCCATTTCCTCAGTTCCCTCTTGTTTTCGGTCAGTCTTTATTGGGGTCGGACGTGGTGAAGAAGAACTTCATTGTTTGGAATTTCCACTGTAAGAGTGTGATGTTTATGTCGCCCACCAAGGTACCTTGGCCAAAGCCACACGGCTGTCATCAGTGGCTATGAAGGAGAAGGCCTCTGATGTCATCGAGGTGCGTCTCGCCGAGGGCCAGCTTCAGGTGCTGAAGAACCAGAAGGTCCTACCTTTCACCGAGCAAAGCTGGATGGACCTCCAGGGTGAGATCATTCAGACACTCCTGACCGGTTAATTCTAGTTGCCATCTTCCCTAAAATCAATATAAAAGATGAGAATACAAACCCAGTGTCTCTTTCGTAGGAGTGTTTGTGTTCGCCCCCGGCCTTCAGAATGTGACGGTAATCTTCCTCTCTGGAGTCGGCGTTGAGGTTCGTGTGCACGAAGGATTCATGGCAGCGACCGTCCTGCTGCCCACAGAGTTCACCAACCACACTCAGGGTCTCCTCGGCCGGATGAACTATGACCCATTAGATGACCTGTTGACCCAACGAGGAGAGATCATCTCCTCAGCCGACGCCACGCCGGAGGAGATCTTCACCTTTGGAGCTGGCTGTGAGTGTGAAAGACTGTTGAACATCAGTCATTGCTGAAATATGCTGAAATAATCAGTTTTCACTCCAAATCAGCACAAGAGAGATAGAGAAAGTAGAGCTCTGGCCAAACTACCAAATAACCAATATTTTACTATTTCTGCCTGTTCTGTTTATTACATCTTGATAGCAGACTTACCGATTTTCCTCTTACATTTACATTTGCATCGTAATCTTTCAGGTGGGCCCTAAGGCCATGAACAGAAGCCAATATCGGCAAATTTCTGCCTATTTTAACTGAAGACATTTAGACAACATCATAATATTTCAAGTGGACACTTGTGCCAGTCAGTGTATTAGAGTTTAAAAGTATTTAAAAGTATTATTTTTAATTTACTTTAAGAGCAACAGGTATAGAAAAGGTTATATAACATGTGGTCACACCAATAAATGAATGTAATGTCAAACGTTTAACTGTTAGGTAGTCATATTATTTGATAGAAACTGGATTTTCTGTGGCACATCAGGTTTTCTGGTCGAGAAACACAGATTTTATTGCATTTAAATGGGTTAAAAACGACGCATTTACTATTGTTTTGCCCGTGACTACTTGTATTTTTCTGTATATGGCCCACAATCAAAAACGTTTGGTCGCGCCTGGACTAGAGACCCACTCATAATTACCCATCATTGTGTCTTTATTAACGACTACCATACTTGAGCCACGTTTGGCCGAAGGCTTCGAGAAACGTTTTAAGGGGGCACGGGAAGAAAACAAGGCACATGTTAAGAGTTAGCTCAGCTTCAGTAGATTCCAGAGAGATAGCGGGCGCTGCGACCACACAGTGCACGTGAAACCACTTCTCTGGAACATCAGTTGGGGCCAGACCGCACACGTACACGATGATAATATCTCGGCTTTAATTACAGTACAAATCCCTCGGAACGACTTTTCATGCGCTTGACCTTTTGACTGAAAGCATATGCTTCCGTCTCAGTGCAGCAAACACCCATCCTAAGCTTGTGGGAACTAATAGATTTAATGTTGCAGATATTTTTGTGTGCATCAAGGTCTGCGCCCAAAGTGAAACCATGATGGCATGCTGTGTGTGAGTCCTGCACTGAGCTCTCAGAGTTATGCTCTTATCTCCAAATTATGGCGTGCCTCATATTCTCTCGTTTTTGATACCGTGTTTCAGAGGATCGGTAGTTTAAGCCAAGCAGTCTGATTGGTCAAAGATAAACGCTGCATTGGCAATAATAAGTTGTGTGATTTTGGATACTTCCGACATCTCAACTACAACTATTGACATTAAAAGAGTTGGTTTAGGATCAGTTTAAAACTTGTAACAATCCAACATAGCTGCACAACTTAACTGGTGTTTTGTTTTATTTGTATCCACAGGGAACATTTCAAAGGAGTCCTCCCTTTTCACATATGACTCAAAGTACCTCTTGGATACCTACTGTTCACCACCCAGCCACGATGCTGCTTTTGTTCCCGCCTTTTCTCTGCCTGAGAGGCCGGATGACCCTCTGGTGGCAGACATGTTGACGATGTGCTTTGGAGAAGGAGCACAGTTCTGTAAATATGACACGCTGACCGCTCGGAGCCTCGCAATGGGGAACGCCACACTAGGGGCCTACCAAAATCACCAGGCCCTGATGGAAGCCCTGGAGCCAGGTACAGCACCATGTGAAACAAGACCTGTGTGTTATTGCCAAAGTGCAACTGTATCATTCATGTTTGTTCTTCTTTTTATACTAAGATAGATAATGACATGCCGGAAAAGTGGTGCATTTCTAGCCATAAAAAAGCTTATTGTCATGAAACAATAAGTTATTTATGTTTATACATCTGCATATCTCTCAAAAAAACATTTGACTGTCACTAATAACGGCCGGATGAAGTTTTAATGTTGATTATTGTTACTGTTCCTTTAGTGGTGTCTTGTGGCTGGCTCCCCACACCCAGGAATGGGAAGAAGAATGGAACACAATACCTCGAGAGGAACGCTCTGAGCTTCCTCTGCAATGAAGGCTTCATGCTGTACGGCTCAACGGAGCGAACTTGTCTGGATGATGGGACCTGGACTGGAGAGCCCCCCTACTGTATAACAGGTTGGTTCTAATATGAAACAGCTCGTCTCTATTATTAAGTCTACGATAAATATTACCTGCCCGATAAACAATACCTAGAAACCTTGGTGGTACATTAACAGAGCCTTTGACATCAGAGGTTTGAGAGCCAGCCGCAGGATGAGCTGTGTTTTTGGAAATCAACCCCCGAGGACACCGAAAAGTTCAAAGTGAATTATATAATTTTAACAAACTTCCAAATCTACATTATCTTAAACACAGACCGGCAGAGATTCCTGGTATTACCACATAGCAATGACATTATTATTTTGAAAATAATTATTTATCTCCAGCACGTTCACTCATATACGACATAGGAAACCAAAGGCTGCAGCAATGTTAGAAGTCTTAAGTGCAGCGTATTTCCATGATATCATTTAGATTTGGTTAAAACATGAAAAACCATTATTTATTTCACCCTTGTTGGTTTTCGCCTGTATCGTTCTAGTCAGTGTGTGAAGTAGGTGTTATATGTTTTATTCTCTCTCTTTTATTCACTCGTGTAACAGTTTCCCACGATTGCTCTAGAAAGGCACGACATGAATGTATTTGCTTTACTCACTTACTTTAATGACTGACTAACTCCTCACATGTTTTATATTCTCATCCAGTCTCTTTGAACGCAAAGATCCAATGGGGTCGGCTCTGGGTTGCTCATGCAGACCATTAGCTACAAAGCTATGAACTCCTTAACCTGGATTGGCTCGGCTTTCTGTTTGTAAATGAGAAGCACCTGGGTCCGTCTGAGGGTTTCATTCATCATCCCGACGGTGAACTCTCTGAGAGTATTGTTGTAGTCGTCGACTGTCGCCATCAGGCGGCAGTATTTCCTACTAAATTCCTCGTGTGACTGAGCAGACGTTTTCCTCTCTTTGTGCTATTGTGCAGTGTGAAGCAGGCTGGTTTTTAGAAAACGTTGAGAAGTAAGTGGTAACGGCACAGAAAGATCTTTAATCACGTAGTTGGGTAATAATAAAAAAGAACCATACTCTCAGGCGATGAAGCCAAAACCCTTAAAATGATTGAAACCTAAGTGAAGTGAGATGAAGCAAAGAAACGAAGCTACTTGACTTGCGATCCACCTCCTCTTGCATCCCTTCATGGCTTCACCCCAGGCCTCCATCATTTCCTTGCTAGAACTGCAAACAGAGACTTCCTCTTGATCGTAATCGGGGGAGGATCAACTTCATATGGCAGATATTGAGGTCCAGGTATCGTGCTGGGTCACAGCTGGGCACAATCGATCCTGGCTCCTTCATTAGGTAAACCTATACGTTTCCTAACTTTGTTATCCAGTGCAGCGCTGTTTAGGAATGTTTCTGATTGAGCCAGGTGATGTTTTTGTTATTTCTTTCATTTCTCCTTTGGCTTACAGCTCACAGTGACATTAGGCCTGGGTGGTATCTGTTTTTTCATACGTTTCTGACATTTCACTGAGTTATACGACGGTATATGGTGGACAGGGGGCGGGGCTTGTCTCGGGTTGTCACTTAAAAGCCAGCCCACCTTGGCGGTAATGCACCTTAACCTGTTTGCCACCCGTCATACAACCAAAAAAGAAGAAGAAGCCAGTTCAAGTTAGGAGGTACGGCATTCTTGCCATCGCCATCTTGTTTTTTTGTTTTTTAACCAGTGAACCGAAGTGACCATATTTGGACTGCAGAGGAGTGACGCTGTGGTAGAGACACTCTATACGGCCTGGTAGCGACCTATCAATCACAAGGTAGCCCCGCCCTAAAGCACACCCTGTTTTATGGTCTATTTGACTCTAAATGGACCATAATCATGAAATGAACATCATGCTGTATTAAAGAAGACTTGACACTCGCGATTGAGACCATAAACTCATGTTTACAATGTTTACTGAAGTAAAGTTAGAAGTAGGGACTTCTTTTTACAACCAGAGGAGTCGCCCCCTGCTGGTCAGTAGAGAGAATGCAAGTTTAAGACCCTTCCTCATTGAACCCCCTTTTCAGAACCGGAGGTTGCCGCCTGGCCTGAACCAAGTTGTAAGTAACTTCAGACGAACAACCTTCACTTAAATCAGCAGCAGGTGACAAGAACGCCACGGGAGCTGTATCATTTATTCGCGGACAAATAGCTTGAATTGAACACACACTGAACTGCTACGTTCACAGCCATACCTGTTCTGCTAACTTTGTACTCGTTCCCTCTGTCCCACTCTCGATACCTCGGCAGCGCACTCGCTAATGTTACCCGGCACACAGCTGCTACCGACGGAGAACAAAGAAGATATGCGGATGTTGGCGGCAGACTGTCAGTTGAATAAAATCATGTGACAATCATGGAGTTCGAAGAAGACTCAACCCAGAACAGTCAGTCGCCATCTCTCCAACTACAATACATCACATCAACACAGCATAATGGAAAACAGAGAGTCTCTGTTTAGGACGGTGTTGAAAGTCACACCGTCGGGATTCCCTGGTTTACTGTAATACCACTCAGGCCCATGTGGCATGCTTCCTGGCAAAAAAGCCATACCAGCTGATGTCATTTCTGTCGGCTTACTGCGAGGACTAATCAGACAGAAAGTTTAGAAAGTATCTACGAGGGTTCAAGTGTTGTGGATTTGTCTGGAGAGAGTCTCACACGACGGACACGTTCACATGCACGTATAGATAAAAGCAATCATACAGGGCGAGGTAGAGCCTCGGCTGTACCCATGCGTGTTGCACACACACACACACACACAAAGCCTTTTTTTAAAGCTATATGTGGCAACGGTCACACTTGCTCCAGCACTCTCATTACACAAATCAGAGATAAGAACTGTCAACATGACCAGGGGGACTCCATGGCAGGTGTTGCATGAGCTGTTACCTCCACCGTTCAAATGTGACCTCTAGCCATGTAAACAACACTAAATACAGGCCCGAGCAGGAGACGCCCCGACGGATCCCTCCTCCTCCTCCTCTTTATCTGAATCACCGCAGCACGGCGTGGAGGCTGAACAGCCAGAGAATTGCAGTCGTAGCCGAGATGAAAACGCTGTGCCGCTCAACAACAAATGCCGCTGCATCCAGTTTGACTTCTTCTGTGAGTCACTTCAATGAGCCTTCAGCAGAGGTGACACTAAGTCCCTTCCATTTAAAGTGAATGATGTTAACATCTTTGGCTGGAAAGACGAGAGTGTTGGAGAGGTGAGGGTGGGGTTTGGGTAGAAAGTCCTTGGATTGTTTTTGATCTAAGCACAAACAGGGTCATGGGAGACTAGAGAAGTATGAGGTTATAGAGTTTACTAGCTCGGCTGCGCCTTGTCACGGTCTTCTGAAAAACAATAGCCCTGGCTGAGTATCGGATGCATACCAATAACAGGATCACCCCACCTTGATGGCATTATAACATAAATAGAATTCCTTGCGCAGAGGAGAAGAAAGTGATTCAAGGAAAGGTGACAGCTGCCAGAGAGGCGTAGAGCGATTTTCACAGGAGACGGTGACGTGGGTTGCAAAACAAAGCCTCACTCAATTTTCTGCCTGTGGTTCTCTTCTCAGATTCCCCTGAGATAAGAGGGGGGAGAGAGACGGAGGCGGTTGGTACCGTAAATGCAGCTTACGTAGAAGAAGAGGAGTTTGAGCTCAAGACTTTAAAACCACGTTTAGAGATGTTTTGTTACCTTTGTTCCTTCCCGATACGATGTCTAAACTGCGGCCGATACAGAGTACTGATCCAATACCCCAAAACAAAAACAAAGTATTTATATTATCATGATTTTACAGCTGTATAGTGTGCTACTAATCCTGTATGAATGTTGTTGTTGTTGTTCGGCTTGGCTCAGGTTAAACTAATTCATCCGGAGAGCGAATGCCATAAAGTTTTCTTTCATTATCCAGTTTGACAATCAGTCATCACTGAAAAAGGACTGAAATAAATGAACTCAACAGAGATGAGAAAGAAGCGCGAAATTCCAACTCGCCAGCACAACATCCTTTGCGGAACGTACTGCTTGAAGAGACGCTGCTTCTGAAACATTAAAATGAAATGAAGTCAACGCACATTCTGGGTTCAATTTTAGGACAGTTGCTAATATTTATCTCAATTTCTGTGAGTTCAGTTTCTCAGAATTCATAGAGTTGGATAAGAACATACACACATTTACATTCAGAGACACGCATACCTGGCCTCAGGGTCCCAGACCACAAGATAGCTGTTGAAGCTGAGTCTAATTCCTGTGCACACTTTCATGTTCCAGAGCTTCTACAAAAGTGTGGTACGAATCTCTGACCATGGAAGGAGTCAACAAGCCTGTTTAGGCACAACAAATGTGTTAGTTGGCTGCTACTTTGCCTTTTTCGTGTTTTTGTAGTGTGATTATGCAGCTGGGTGTTTTTGTTCAGTTTGTACTTGGAACATTTGAAGTCTGAAGCCATCTGACACATGGTTCAAATACCAAGAATACTTCCACCCATCACATTAAGTCAGACAGGGTGAGATACACATATCAGATGACAACAGCTTGGTACAGAGACACACACACTGTTTCCAGGGAGGAAAAAATGTCAAGAGAATTATTTTAAGATCTCAGCTCTGATAAATAGAATACCTCCCTTGAAGACAGGGGGGGGGGGGGGGGGTTAATCTTGAGAATTTTTTAAATCAACAAACCGAAAACCCCAGCCCAGTGTTGCCATCTATGTTCCAATGAAAAGCGCTACCAGCACTAGTGCCAAAAGTTGCTAAATCTAGCAAGAAAGTCGTCAAGTCAGCAACACTGACAGTCCCCCAAATTGTCGTTATGGAAGTAAGCAACGAACATGGCTGTTCTTGCATTTGATCACGTGACTGCTGTTGGGATGGAATGGGAATTTCAACAAAAAAAGATTGAAATAGTTTTTGAAGAAGATTACCAACTCTGCCTTCAAGAAATGCTATGTGGGAAGAATGAAGCTCGGGGGTCAAAGGGCGCGCTAGCGTTATGAAACAAGAGAGAAGTTCAGTTTCTCATTGACTTCTACACAATCAGACTTCTTTTAAAAACCAGAGTCGCCGCCCCCTGATGGCGAGTAGAGAGAATGCAGGTTTAAGGCACTTCCGCATTGGCCTCACTTTTCAGACCGAGAGGTTGGCGCCTGGATGAATGATGCACATCATCTTTCAACCCCATGAAGTCTGTCATGTGTTAATCCCCTCTCACTGGAAATGTAATGGTCCAAAGTGAGTGCTATCGCTCCCTGGCGCCTTACTTTTTGATCAATAAAGCAGGAGGGGAGTATTACAGTGGATTAACGAGATGGCTTTGGGATTTTGCAAGCAGAAAAAAAGGAAAAGGTTTTACGTTATCGCTGATTGACTGCCAGTCCGCCACGTGTTCCCGCTACAATAATACTCTGCAGCTTGTCGCACTGATGCCGAAGGCTTCGGCGTCCAGCAGTTTGATGCCGGTGCTGCGGCATCCAAGGACTGGACATGGGTAGCGAAACTGATTGGTTTAGAAACTTCAGGAGATACTTGTACACGTGGGTGTGTATTTCACTGGGTCTCTGCATGCCTGCGTTCGTTTGATGTTCCAAGGCTGACGGCATTTTAAAAGGACCAGCACCTGCAGTGCTTACCTGACAAACATCTGCCACACTTGACATATGTCCGTGCATTCATGCGTTAGAGGATGACGGTACTCTGATAATTATCTTCCTCCGCACGTCTGTATACTTGCCTGCCTTTTAAAGAAGAACTCCTGGCTCAGTTTACTGTATAAATAGTCAAATATATTGCAAAGCAGTTCAGTGAACTAGAGGAACATTTCAGATGTTCTAATTTGATCAGACCTCTGAATCGCTCCTCACTCAGATTTGGTCAGTGATTCAAATAGTTCTGATGTTCAGCTCAACTGTTTTGGCCAGTTGGAGACCCACTCAACCAATCAGAGTGTTGTGGGCGGAATTAAAGATAAGGACATCATCTTGCTTTGTCGCTAGCTAGCTACCTACATTCATGAAAAATAGAAGTAAATATATAACAAATTGGCAAGAAGATAGAGATGTATTGGTCTCCTAAGTCATGACCGAAGTAAAACTTTCCCCCTACAAGTTTCAGTTTGAATTGCACGGTAACTTCAGATAAATTCAGCTCAATTGGTTTTTAAAAGTATTTGTACTTTTCACCAGTTAACCAGCCCACAGGCTAATTTAGCAGGGCAATGGATTCTTACACTGATATAAGTATAAAGACAACCTGTGTTAAAATATGAGGTGCTTAATGACATCGATTGACAACGGAAAAGTGATGGTTAGATTGCCATAGACTACAAGTGAAGGTGACATTAACAATCACATCTGACCAAGCCGTACATTTCCATTTATACATGTTACATTTATACACAAGCTGCCTCCTTAACTATGTTCACACTGACGCTAAAAGCAATAAATAGCTGCAACCTCTCTTCATGAAGACAAATGTGTTACGTCATCGCTTTTAAAGCCTTTGCTCCCTCATCCTGGGTTGAGCTCCAGAGACATTTTAAACGAGAATATTTTATAAGCATGCAAGATTTCAAAACCAGGATTAAGGATCCTTTAAGCAGTGACTGTACTTGTCCAGACACTGAATTCTTGGATGCAACTTGCTGGTTTGTTTTCAGTCTGTCTGCTCTTTTATGTGACATTTGTTTATGTTTTTATATTGTTTGTAACTTTTTACTGTTTTGTTTTTAGATACCTGTGTTTTAATGTGGGGTAACCTTTGCGCCGCCATCTTGTCCAGGACCCCCTCGCAACAGAGATTAAAGATCGCAATGGGAATAGCCTGGCTAAGTAAAGGGGCAAATAAAATACATTTACCGCAATCACAGCTGTTGTTTTATGAACAGTCAAAGGCCGACACTGTGGCTGCCACGTTCACAGGAAAAAAACTCAATTGTTGGAGCAAGTTTTTTGCTCCTTAATCCTTTATTTACCAGATAAAACACACTGAACATGCATTTCATCATTCAGCCACAAACTGTTACACCCATCCTTACCGAGGAGCTTCAACCACAGTCCTCTCCTGAGCAGCTCCCCCTGATGCCTTGCTCAAAGGCACCCTGACTGTTGATTGATCTTCCACTCAATCTGATTCTGTTGTATTTTTAGCTTTTGTTGTTTTTTGCAGTTTACTTATTTATCATACCTTTACTGTTTGAGTATTTATTGTTTTCTTTTGTTCTCTACGGATGTCTCTTGTTGCGCTCTCCACTGTGCTGCTGTCGTCCTGCAACTGTTCCCTCATCGTTTTCCCCTCATGTGTTTACTTCTAATGCTTCCCAGGTTGACTTTTCTATCGAGCCAGATATTAAAAGCTGTGGAGGACGGATGGATCGTGTAGAAGGATCAATGGCTGATAGCAGTGACTGATTTCTTTGTTGTTATTATCTTCACAGTTAATAACGTGGGGTTTGTACTTGGCGCCGTTGGTTCCCTCTCAGCGCTGGTCACGATGGGAGTAATGATCCACCTGCACAACAGGAAACAAAAGAGGTGGGTCCACACGTGATTCGCTTCATGGTAAAATGAATTCCTCTCTTCCACTGGTGCTACAGGATCCAATATAGGAAACAAGAAACACCATCAAAATCAGTTTTAGGATTTATAATGCCTTTTACACTTGATTGCTGCTGCAGATGAATTATTTCTCTCAATTAAAAAAATGCTGCATTCGTAGGTGTCAGCCATCATATATCATCTTCCATCTACTTACAACATAAACATTGTTTTACAAAACAAACAATAATAATAATATATACGTGTGTGTGTGTGTGTGTACCATTTTCAAACCATTGGCAGAGCTTTTAATGCGTCACCTTCGTTATGTAGCGTCTTTGTCATTCACGAGTATGTATGTAGCAGTGAGTTAGAGTTACAGTGTGACTTGGGTGATTCTGAATTGTCCCTTTAATACACCGAAAGTGACACATTAGCAAAAACAAACCAACCGATCGAGGCGGCCGATAGACCGGCAACGCCCGTGTTCTGCGAGGTAAAAGTTCTGTTTCTGCCAAAGGAGTTCTGTGGCTTTGCAGAGATTAGATCAGACTAAAATCCTCCACTGGTCAGACAAACTCTGAATAATGGCTTTGTTTTTTGTTTGGTAGGTCTCCAGCCGTAGCCGCCGGTATATCTTTCATTCTGTCTGTGAATAGATAGATGATATGTTGGAAATAGGAGGCACTTGATACCTTGTGAAAACCGGTCCAGAGGTCTTCTTCCCCTCCCATTTCCTCTCAGTAGCGAAATTGCCAACAAAGACACAACAGCAATGAATCCCACCTGCCCGTTTGAAGTCCAACATGTCCCAGCCTCTTAACCGTTACTCATGACATTTCTCTCTGATCTGATCAAACCAAATAAACCCATATACCCTGTGGGATCATGACTGCAGTCCAGAGACACAAGAGGCTAACAGTTCTCCTTGGGCGTATACAAGCAAATTAAAGGCCCGTTTTATGGGCTCATAGACTTCATTTGGGCTTTCCCCTCGCCGTAACTCCGGCAGAGGATGAAAAAAGATGGATGTCAGGAGTCAAGAGCCAGCCTCCGCTCCCAGCAGCACTCGGGGCCGGCGGGCTATGAAACTGCTGTTTTCAAGTCGTGAGGGCAAGGAGCGAGCACACCTGCCCTCCCCTGAAGCCTTGATCACGGGAGGCCAGGTGTGAAAAGAGACGGAGGGTGTCAAGAGGTCGGCAGATGTGAGGGAGGTGATCTCTCTGTCACACACACACACACACACACACACACAGACACACACACACATAGACAGGAAACATACTGAGGCTGCATGTATACAGTAGTCTATATGTGAAAGAGAAACTTTATACATTCCTTGAGTGTGAGTGGTCACACTGACACACACACACACACACACACACACACACACCTACCGACAAGTGCAGACACATTGATTCCTCCCAACATCAGAAGCATAGCAGGATGGAAGTAGCGGGGGTCTTACTGGATTTCAGATGTCTGGGTTGCGTGTCTGGGGGAAAGAAGCAGTGATACTACACAATTCTGTGTGTGTGTGTGTGTGTGTGTGTGTGTGTGTGTGCGACAGGTAGATAGCGAAGGCCTCCTGTGCCTCAGTAACCTGTGTCTCAGACTCAGACTTGCAGGGGTACTTTCCACTTCTAGGGTTACGCCGCAGGTTTCAACAGGTCTGCTGGCAGCTCACCACAGGAGTAAGAAAGTCATTACACCATAAGATGCGAGTCTGTTTGTGTGTATGTGCGTTTGTTTCTGCTCCATTTCTGCTATGTGACACATCAAAAAGTTAGAAGGGGGGGGGGCTTGTCTGAACCTGGCTAGGGTTCAAAATGGATCGAGTGCGGGAGGAAGCACATTTAGCAAACACCAAATGCCTGGAAATCTGAAATAGATATGATGGGACAATGCAGAAATTGAAAAATATCACAGGGTCAACATCATGTATTGGTGCTGAGATCTGAAAGCCTCTCATTACGTTGACTCATTGATGGCGGTCTCTGAGTGGAATACCGGAGGAATTATTTCTTCGGGTTCTTACGGCGGTCCGATATCTCAGGAACGCTTGGAGTGAATTTCTTCAAAATTTTGTGACCTCAAAAAAACATTTTTGGCCATAACACAATAATCCATATGCTGAATTTGACAATTTCACACAAATGTCTAACAGGATAAAATGATGAAGTGATGACATATTGGTCAATACCTCTTTCCCCTCCTCCCTCGTCATGGAAGTTGTTTTTCTTTACGGCACTTTAGCTACTGGCTGATATGCTGCGGGCAAACAATACCACTTTCATCACAGGCATGCTTGGTATTGCTTTTTTTCCCCACAGTCCTAGTTCTGTGGAAAAATGACACCTTATATGAACGCTCAGCAGCACTGAGACGGTCTTCTCTTTTGGCAACAAATTCGTTCTTCGTGTTTCCCCGGAAAGTGAAACTTTCTGATACTTCCATGCCGATAAAGCGCCATTGAATTTAATTGAATTGTGACCCTGCTGAGCTGAGCTGAGGTGGGGGGGGGGGGGGGGGGGGGGTAATACTATAAAGGCCATAACATTTGGAAGATAACCAAAATGGTCGAAGCCTCATATTGGCGTGTCAGCTGAACTTCAGTGGGCATTGAAAAATAGAGGATTTTGTGGATTTTGCTCCCCATCTCCTCCAATTGAATATGCTTTTAGGAAGGGACCTTTTCACGGTCATAGAGATAGAGATAGAGAGGAGAAGCAATTACAAGGACGAAGAACTCGTTCAATGCACCTACTGTGTGTGTATGTTTTAAGACATACTTGGGGGGTGAAACGTGAACATGCACGATCTAAAAAATGTGTCATATCTGATGAGATACAGATTGAATCAAATGCTTTAATCAAACAGCCAGTTTGCTTTTGGCAACACGTGTCGCTGCTTGTTCAAAGGACGATCCTCCTGAGCTTGTTCATCTCCACTGCAAAGGTAGTGAACATAAATGTGATGATTCAGCAAGCGTTCCTCATTACGTCACATATTGAGCTCCCATGAGGCAGCAGGGCATGCAGACTGGATGGCTGTGTCCCCAAAATAACTCTGGAAAGGTGAGGACAATCAGCTCCGAAATGAGAACATAACTAAATAGAAGTGGTGGTGTAAAAAATAAATTTTAAAAATGTTCCTTCCAGTTGGTTGCCTTTATCATTTCAATCCTCAAGTTGTTTCAGTGACTCTACTTTCGTTTGTATTTTCAGAGCGAAAAGGGAGGACAAGATGGTAACTCAGGAAGAAACCTGCTGAACCCTCCGCTCCACAATGAAGCCTTCGACTGTGCAGCCTGTGGCAACGAAAGTGTTTCGAGCCCAGCATTTGGAAATCATATTCTCGGGGGCACGGGAGGCTTTCGGCGTGTTGTTTGGCCTCATGGTTTCCCTCTTGTTTTGTTTGGAAAACCTCCAGGCCGTGGCAAATGACGCTTGGGGTTAGGATTGAGGTAAAGACGGAAAGAAAATGCTTTTTGTTTCACGTCTTTTGCATGACTGGTCTTCCGATAGAGAGAGAACTGTATAAATACTACACATGGGATATCTACATGACAATCCACACTCCCTTCTCCTGTTTAAAATAATACCAGATGTGTTCATGTTCATGACAGATGTGACGTGAACCTGGTCATCTTTTCGGTTGAAAGACTTTGAACCCACATGCTGCCTTTGTGTGGGCTCACAGCCTTCAGTCAAAAGAAAGTTCCGCTGAGTGACTGAGAAAAAACAATCCACGAATGTAACGTAGAGATCACAGGAAGTCTTTGAACTGTGTCAACACTGACTTGCTTTCCTTGTACTGCTACATATCTGTATTTGAAGACATTGATTGCATCTGGAAATGTTTTCCTCAAACAAATCAATGAAGGAATCACTAAATGATGTTGAGTTAAGGTCCTGCGTAGTTGTTTTTATTTCTAAAACAAACTGGCTGTGTGTGTGTGTGTGTGTGTGTGTGTGTGTGTGTGTGTGTGTGTGTGTGTGTGTGTGTGTGTGTGTGTGTGTGTGTGTGTGTGTGTGTGTGTGTGTGTGTGTGTGTGTGTGTGTGTGTGTTTTTAAAGAATCACCCCCTCTTCAAACCAGCAGGTATACATCGTCTGGCACGGCCACATGGCCCGCCGGACGGACCGTCATCTCATGTTACTCCGCGGTCTTCTCTTCTCCTTTGAACCTGACTCAATTCAACTTTTCCAAAACAAAGCTCTCGTAGGTTGGGGGGGGGGGGGGGGGGGTAGAAAGGAAGCAGACTGACAGGGTCCTGTGAGGCTGATCCCTGGGAGTGATAGGTGGGGGTCCGGCTGGGGAAGAAGAAGGCTTCTTGTTGGAGACTAATTGAAATAACGTGGCCTGCTGGACCTAGAAGGCTTTGAAGTGTAGTTTGGCTCGTGTGTACAGTGTGTCCTAACTAGCGGTTGTGCAATGCTCTGTCCATTAGCTGCTCCTGCAGACACTTGACTGTTGTTGCTGCTCCGTCATGCTTCAGGGACTCATGGGACACGATTGTTTTTTCACGTAAAAACACATAAATGTCCTTTTGCGAGCGTAAATAAGTACACGTGCACCCACTTGACATGTGTAGTGAAACGGGTCCTGATACCCTCACAAAGGACGACTAAAGCCCCCCGTGTGCCGCTGTCTGAGGTCTTTCCACAGTACCTGCTCAGATTTGACTCACTCACTATAATCTCCGAACTGGGTGCAAGTTTCCCTGCTTTCATGTGTCAGTCAAAGCTTATGAGACAGGCAATGGAGCAAGCCGCTGCGTCTGTTTGCAGAGTCGGCTGCTGATTAATTGCAAACGGATGAAAGTAGAGGGTTTTCCTTTCCCTGTGGGGGCCTGTTCCAACCCCGAATGTTTACGCTCGCTTGGCATTCCAACAACCCGGCATAATTAGTTCGATCAAATTCAAACGCGAGTAAATACTAATGTGTTCTGTGGAAGCCTGTTTTCAAGTGGGACTTTTCCCGTTCCTCAGATCTGCTCCACATCCCTGGATTATGAAGAAAGGCTTCTGAAGTGGCTTTTGGATGAGGCTTTTGTTTTGGGTGTGTTTTATTTATTTTTTGTAATTTATGTCAGCTCCAGCTTTGCAGATGTGCTTTGTCCCTTACCTCCTAATACCTCATGGTTCAGCATTGCCTTCTGATGTTAACTCCTAATTTTAAGGCGTAGGTTGAAATAAAGGTGGATTTCAGGATTAAGTTGTTTGCCCAAACAGAGTTTTCAGTTTGAGTTTGTTTCTGGCAACACTTAATGCTGAGGAGAAATGTTGTTATATTTTCATGTTTTCTGCTTTACAAACATCGGACAATCCTAAAATAAAAAGAATAATTCTACGTATTCTAAATATTCAAAAGCTTCGTTTAAGAGCTGTTGCATTAGAAACGATGCTCCTGTAGAAACCACAAATCAGTATGATATCAACGTCATGGAGTACGACCCGTGATGGAAATGTTTACCACGAACGGTTAGCGCTGTGTTTACACTATGAGTGACACCGCAACAGGCTACGAGTCATTTTCAATGGCCGGGTGACTTGAAGCTACAAACAGATACCCGCCACAAAACAAAGTTGGGCGTGTCTCTTTTCAGCACTCCATTGATGAACCAACATGGCGGCTCGTTTGGAGACTTTCTCTTATATTACAAAAATAATTCACCGAAATTCGCTTCTGAGAACATTTTAAGGCGATAAATAAGCAATGCTGCTGCGGAATCTGTCTTCATCTTAGATTGACAACGGTTAGTTAAAAAATATTTTTGTGAGTTTTTAGATGTGGCATGCCGCCAGTCATGATGGTTTATGGGATGAGTACTTCCCTCACTTTCAAAATATTCATGTACACATACATTTTATGGTCACGATTCATCTCGTAGTTGGTTGGCTTGGTTCAATGGTTAAACTCTTTATATTTGGAATTTCTAAAACGTCAATGTATCAAATGGATGGGAAATTCACTACCGGGACCGGTGCCATTCAAAGAGTGTGCGGTCACTGTTGAGTCTAGCTCAAACCAAGCACGCAGACTGAGCAGTGAAGTCCGCTGTGCGACCCAAAGCTGAACCTCAGCTTGTTTGAGGACTCATTGAAGTTTCCCTTCAAACACTAACTGCTCTTGACATAAAAACACAGTATAACTTTGACACAAGCCAGCTACTAGTGTTCCCCCGTTTCACTCATCAACATCAGAGGCTGAACTTCATCCCCTGAGGGAATGTAATCCACTCAGCGACCAACGGCCGTCAGGACCCAGGGCTCATTTTTCATTGGAGTCAGTTCTTTTTATAATGGAGCACGTCATTCTCCCAGGCCACAGAAAAGGCAGATACCTCACTTTACTACACCACAGATGAGCGTAGCAGAGCAAAACAGCCCCAGCATGCCCAATCCACCCTTACAGATGTTCGTCCTAGACCATGCCCAACACAGGAAGCCATTAAAGAGCAAATCAATCAGTGTGGAAACTGGGGAGACAAACCTCCATGGAAAGCTTGTGGAGGGGCACGTTGCCAGGGGGAGTGAGATGCACTACGTAGCTTGTACCAAATATAAATTCATTGCAGGCTCTTGGAAACTTGTGTTTTCATAAACACGACAACTGGGTGGAAGCGGTTTTCCCGATTCGGAGTGATTCAAAAATGCAAAGCAGTGGAGGGCACGGACAACAGCGAAGTGAGAGGAGAAAATAAATCAAGAATTGTTGGCGTTCGCCTTTTATTTTGCCTGGAGGGGAAATATTTTCAAAGCTCATCCTCATCCTGAGAAATCATTTTAGTGGCGACAATCCTCAAACAACGTTCCACTCTGATTTTCCAACTGAAAAGAATACAAAACCATTTTCAAAAGCTTTTTATGCACAGATCAAGTGTCCTCATGAATAAGGATGTGCACCATGGCACTTCTTCTCAGCAAAGATTTTTTTTTTGCTCTGTCGTGGTTGATTATTTCCCTTTGAAGGAGTTAATTCCTGACAAACACAACTTCCTGTGACCCTGCTTCACTGCTCTCCTCAGTCCTTTCTCGTGCAGGGCCGAGATCCTTCTTGTGGCACTGGCACCTCTGCGTCACTCGGCGTCAGTCTGCGTCACTCTGCGTCAGTCTGCGTCACTCAGCGTCAGTCTGCGTGTGACTTGCTGCGACGCAGACTGCCGCTGAGTGACGCAGACTGCCGCTGAGTGACGCAGACTGCCGCTGAGTGACGCAGACTGCCGCTGAGTGACGCAGACTGCCGCTGAGTGACGCAGACTGACGCTGAGTGACGCAGACTGCCGCTGAGTGACGCAGACTGACGCTGAGTGACGCAGACTGCCGCTGAGTGACGCAGAGGTGCCAGTGCCACAAGAAGGATCTCGCTGTCTCTCCCTTTTTTTGATTGTTTTTTTTCACCCCAACATGCAGCTCTTGTGATTTAGTTGCATCTGCTTCAATCAGATCCCGTTTGAAGCCGCGTCTTTCATTGTTGTGTGGTCTTTTATTTACTCAATACTGAGATGGCAAAGGCAATAGACATTTTAGGATTTGACATCTCTTGAATTCATAGCAACAGGTTTTAAAAAAATAAAAAATACAAAGTTTCTTCTCATAATAATGATCTCTTCCAGGAGGATCATACGATCCGTCGCTTGCGTCTGTCGGTGCCCAGTTATGGATGCATGCTCAAGGACCTCTCATGGTTGCGGTGACTCACGCTTTCTCAAAACATCTTTTAATGCCTGTTTTATACTGCCATTGACTGGTGCGTGGCTAACAGCTAACGCAACTACCAGTACACACACACTGCTGTACCTTCTCACACCTCACGCGCCGCTGAGTGGGCAGACAGCTTGGTGAGTTTAGAATTTCGTTTTTGATTGTATGAAGTGGCTTATACGTTGACTTTGAGCCGATTGCTGGCACACATCACCGCTTGCTTTTGAGTTTTAATTAAATGTGTTTAAGGACGCCTTACAGCACAATGGTGTCTAGACAAGAGGGTAGCCAGTTGTGGGTTTTATTAATTCAATCACACAACACAGCATTGGTCCTTGCAGACACACCTGCGGACATCTGCACTCTAAGTGCACCTTTCTAGTTTGATATGCGTTTCCCCATGTCGTTAATTTATTGTCACATCACTGCCAGACATTTCCATGGCATCTATCCAAAGGAGAACCTTCTATCACTACATGTAATCTGCCAAAGGAAAACGTTATCCCCATATAACTTAAAGTCTCAGTAGTTAAAGCTGAGTGAGTAATTCGCTGACTCTAGATTTATGATAGCACCTGTCTATTAGCACAAGTGAACTGCCCCAGCAGGCACGGGAATTCCCATCAAATCCAGCCCCAGAATCCCCCCAGATCATCAAGCACTTTGTTCCTGCCATCAGAGATAAAGCTCTGCAATCCTCCCCAACCATTACGCTTGATGATCTTCTTAACTTGCTGCGTTACGCCAAAGCCAGCTCTAAGAAGAAAGAGGCAACTTCAAAAGGCACATTTTCATCTACGCTTGGTTCCCCCCCCTTGTTCTCCTTATCATGCACTGTGGAACTTGTCCGATGCACAGATATGATAAAAATGAATTAAATCTCTGCTCTGTGCACGTGGAGTTCCATCTATGGATCTGTTTGTGGTTGTCAGTGTGTGGGTGTGCATACTGTCTGAAACCCTGCAGTGGTAGTGACAGCTTTTCAAATGAATTCATATCAGGTGATACAAGCCCGGACTTGCCTCCGTTTCGTCTGTTATTTTTACTGACATTAGCGTCTTAATGAAGAACATCTTAATATTCAGTCATTGCAACATGCAGTGCTTTTTTTGCGATCATTCGGTGCGAGTGGTCGTCTGCTCAGTTTACATCCTATTTATTTATTGGGAGACATTTGCTCACTTTCAAGACTTCTGCACTCAGGTTTGTCTTGAGGCAGGTATTGTTTACTGTCTAGACACACTTGCTAGGATCTCTGTGTGTTCTGCTCAGTGTGTGCCCGTGCATATTCCTGCTTCTGGATGAGCCTTTCATATCGCAGGAGCGTTGAAGGTCCTTTATTTTTCTCTCTCGGGCTTATTATGAATTCTCAATGCCGTGATTCATCATCTGTTGTCTCTTCCTCAGCACGTCTGAACCCACAAGGTTGAAGATCTCATAAGTATGCATATCCCCGTCCCCGCTCAGCGCTAATCAAGAAGACACAGCGGCCACAGCATCGTCAGGTTCATTTCTTGTTATTGATATTCATGCAGGAGGGAAGACGAGTTTCACTTTGTTTCAGTCCTCTCATCCAGAGTGGCTTCTGAACTGCTGGACAGTCACTGGTTAGTGGTTTCGACAGTGCTCATGCAGTAATTACTACAAATTGTCAACATGCTATACATACATCACTGTTCTCTATTTAATATGCATTTTTCTTTGCTCACTGATCCTAATACGTTTTATGGTATCGACCGAAATAACCCAGTACCAAGTACATCACCTTTTCCAGTCAAACGATACCTGTAGGAGATGTGTGAGCTGGCAGCTAACGGTTCCTAGGTTGGAATCAATATTACTAGAGTTTAAACAATTACTTGATCAGTCCATCAACAGAAAATAGGCAAATATTTTAAACAATCATTTCAACATTTGTTGGTTCCAGTTTCTGAACTGTGGCGATTTGATGCTTTTGTCTTGTGGATTGCTCGACCGACAAAACAAGGAATCTAAAGAAGCCACCTTGGCCTCTAAGAAATTGTGATAAGCATTTTTTCACCACGTTTTTGACATTTTGTAGACAAAATTATTAATGATCGATTAATGAAGAAAAGATTCATCGTACTTTATTCCATCCATGTGAACTGTATGGCATATTTTCTAATTCAATAGCTTGAACTTTTATACGGTACTGTAGGCTACAATACTTCATTTTACTTTTGAAAAAATGCAGTTTCACCAAGTTTCAACTCGTTTGTCTAAGCCGATATACATTTCTGAAGTTCACTGATTACGAATGTAACAAAGTCCAATTTAAGCAATTCAGTTCCAGTCTGCAGTAATCTCTTGCTGCTACTCCTGCTTAGTGTCTGACTGTGCAGCGCAAGGTAATCCTCTGGATGCAAACTGAAATCTTCCAACTTGCTTTTCCTTCAGTTTCAGTATGATTTGCAGCCAAGGATTTGTCAAGCTTTCTGAATGGGGTTTAGAAGATGGGGGGGGGGGGGGGGGGGGGGGGGTGTAAAAACAAGTCTGGCCTCAATATTCCCCCACAAAGCTAAAACAGCCTGGAGTTGTTTGTGCACAAAAAAAAAGCATTTGGATTGAAGTTGACTCAGTGTGGTGACCACTTTCTTCAACTCTTTGAAGACGAGGCTTAAAAGAAATGCACCACTTGCGAATGTAAAGGACACATTCTGATTGTATTTCTTGTGTTTCAGCAAAACAAGGTTTCCCAGAATTTTCCAGAGCCATCCATTCCCAAGTGGATTTTCAGAATACGTCATTACAGCCCAACAGAAAAACAGTTTACATGTTTCTATGTTAGAAGGATAATACAGTTATAATCATTAGAATTAATCATTAAAGACTTATTGGCCATCAGCGTCACTCTTCCACAGTCCAAATATGGTCACTACCGTTGACTGGTTGCAAAGATTCCAAGATGGCAATGGCCAAAGATGCAAAACGCAAGGCTTCAAAACCGCAGTCCACAACCCAACGGGTGACGTCATGACGACTGCGTCTATTTCTTATACAATCTATGATTTCTACGCACAGAGTGAACCTCTTAGATACAAATCTGACGGGACAAGATACACAAGCAGTCAGGCAGTCAGACATGTTTTGAACAAACCCCCAGAGACATAACACAGGCAAACAGTAAACTTACTACTTAAACTCTCAGTTGTAAACATCCATCACAGTTGACAGGCAAGGCTTTGAGGTTCAACTTTTAACCTGTGAACGTACTCATAGTCCCATAGATGTGCGCACTGTGAGATTTTTATAGACACATTTTTAGTTGTATCACCAACTAGATAACCTCCATATTAACCTCCAATTACTTTGGAGGGTACAATGTCACCATAACTGATAGAAAAGACGCATGACACATGACAATGAGACCCAAGTTGTAATGAACTTATTTACAGCAATTTAGTCCTGATAACAAAAACAATCCATCCACCTCTCGTGCTTTCTCTGCCTGCTTTCTATTCTTTCTTCTTCTCTTCTTGTGTCCTTTTTTTAAGGAGATAATGGCGGAGCAATGTTACCATAAACATTAAAGAGGGTGTCACCCACCCGGAGCCTAATTAGAGACCCGGGAGGCCGAGCAAGACGGATGACTGCTGTGTGTGTCAGCGAAGAGAGGCGGAGCAGGGTTTGTGGTGCTGCTGGGGGCTGCTGGTTACGTGCAGGTGGCTGGATGTAAACGTCGGCTTTTATCTTGGCTTTGAACACGGGTAAGCTCAGGGGCCTGCACAGGTGTGTGTGTGTGTGTGTGTGTGTGTGTGTGGGGATAGGAGTTAAGAGAAGATGGTGGTTGGGGGGTTGTTACTGCTGCAGATAGGGCCAGAGGCAGTCATTTGTCAAGGGGAGCCCACCTCAACAAAGCTTTGCCGGGGTCAGAGAGTGACACAATAATGTGCGTTGGGTGTGCAACCACTAATGATGTGGATCATATGGACACTGATGTGGCCGCGTCTGGGTTTGTTGGCCGGGTCGAACAGACTTCAGACGACAACCAGATGCTTTGGTTGAGTCGTCTCGTTGACTCAATGTGTAGGAGTAGACGCGAGAAGATGTGCGTCAATGTGTGCGCCGGCGTGTTTTGTTTTTAATTAATGTAATGAGCCAAGCGACCGCAGAGATTGTTTCGGCGCTGGGGAGAATGATCCGGACACGTGGTGATGTCATAGACGGAGAAAAAAAATCTGCCTCCTTCTTCTTGTCAGGTTCTTCAGGGTGCACACGTCCCCAACCCAACGAAATTTAGCCTCAGAAGCGAATTTCCATCATACTAGTTTTAAAGGATCGATTCACCCAATTTCTCAAAGATTAATTTTCTTGATTGATGGAGTTATTGTTTCGTCTGTAACATGTCAGAAAGTAGTGAGACGACAATTTGTCAGAGCCCAGATTGAGTTATTCACGCCGTTGTTTTCGTCCGACCAACAGTAGAAAACCCAAAGATATTCGGTCTGCTGTCATCTCAGAAAGAAAAGCATCAATTCTTCTCATTCAAGCGTGTAACTTAATCAAATTGAAAGCAGTTGCATACACTGCTCAAAGTCAAGTCAGTGAGTTATCCCGAATAATCAGGAAACTGCCTCTGAAAAGGCACGCTGCTGTTGAGCTTTTAAATGTCACTTTTAATGCTGTGAGCACCACAAATGAATTCCCGTTCACCTTTTATTGTATTGAAGTGCTGGCAGAAATGTCAAAGACTCCAATCCTGGAATAAGAAACACAAAAACTATCTGCATGCTTTGATTCCACTCCAGGAAAGTGTTTTTCTTTTTGTTGTAATCTGAGTGAATAGAATTTTGTACCTCTCTCTCAGATGAGATCGAAATGAAATGGCGTGTCAAAAGATTTGACAGCTTCAGGTTCAATGCAACCAAAGATTCTCTCGGATGCCAAGAAGGAGAGAAAGCAAAGCGCAGAGGGAGACGTCGAAAAGGTGGCATTAAAATTCAGGGCCAGGCGCTCATGTTTACCCAAAAGAATACAAGGACATGACATAGTCTTGGCTCCTACATTTGTGAATTCAAAGCATCTGGGCCAACTTCTAATTCAGCTACGCATAACCTCCCATTGGCAGGCAGGTCAGGGATGCCAGGGATCTCGGTGGATTATTCTTGCTGTGACCTCCATCCGCCGTCTTGCACAACAAAGCAGGGAGGACACACCGGCTCTCGCTGCCGAGAGGAGGAACTCTGGATACTCGTTATCCGACCTTTTCAACCCAATGAAAAACAGCCGAGCAGTCTAAAAGGCGAAGTGCCCGAAAAGAATTAAGTGTGAATGTCATGTGTGGAAGTGGTGAGTTTTATCTGGAGAGGGCAAAAAAAGACGGAGCAGAATTACAGTAACTCCAGCAGACCACAAGGAATGTGGCCAGGGAGCGTGCATAGACATGTCCAACAACACACACACACACACACACACACACACACACACACACGCACACACAGACAAAGAAGACAAAGGAGGCCTTGCTACCACAACTGCACAGCATCACAGACTGATAGCATTCCGGGAAGATGGGAGGTAATGACAGGACTCCGATTCAGGTTGATGATCATATCGTTAATCGTCTGAGGGCACTGAGACTGCTTTGTGCGAGCACCCACTCATAACATGTCACATGTTCAGTAATGATGGCAATGCATGGGCTGCTGCGGTGGATGAAGTATTCAGGTCCTTAGTTCAGTTAAAAGTATGACCTCAAATGGCTCGATGGCTGTTGAAAGTATTTTCTAAAATAAAGAGATTCTCTCTGTAAAAAAAACCTTTGACTCTAATATGTCAACACAATGAAACAATCATTTTGAACATGGCCTCATCCAATGTTCAAATGATGTATGGAAAGCAGACAGTATATTCACCTGTTGCGTCTCCCCTTAATCGCTGGTTCCAGCTTCTCAACAATGTGTTAACATTCGTGTTTTCTATGACAGTGAACTGAATGTGTTTTAGTTTTGCACTGTTGAAACAAAACAAATGAAAACATCACTATCAGCTCTGGGAACTTTATCAAGAACAGTTGTTCAAATAATTCATTGATAATAAAAACAAGTGTTAGTTGCAGCCCTTCACAGACGGATAGAAAGATTGATCAGCCAAATGTTAGAATTTAATTAATTAATTAATGGTACCACAGTATACTGATGCACAAACGTGTCAAACATATTATTGTCGTAGCTTATCCACATTCATTTAAACTACTTCTACTGAGACGCAGTTTAATCTTTAAAAATGCATCATATTTTCTAAAGGTATTATGTTTTGTGAGTACTACATAGCTACAAAATATCCCCTCTCAAACGTAGTGACGACGAAATATAAAGTACAGAATAAGAAACTACGGTACCTCAACATGATACTTAAGTACAGTAATTGAGTAAGTATCCTTAGTTATGGATGGGAAATGTAATAGGATATGTATTACATATAATGTCAGAGTCACTTTAGACTGACAGCTAGTTTCAGAAAAGGTTAAACATCTGAGTAAACTGTCAGTATGGTTCAATTATAATCAATCTTTTTCGCCCAAACCATCTTTCGCTGTAATGTAAGTGCAGTTTTTTGTCTCTAAGCCACACAGTTACGTCTCTGTAAAGGGCACACGTCATGCTAGATTACTTTCCCAGTGCTCCTCATCTCAACGCCGTCGGTTTTGGCAAAACACATGTTGGGCCTCCTTTTCCTCAAGAGTGGTGAGCTCATACTGGATCGTCTATTTTTAGGCCAACTGGCTGCGTTTGATGCCGTGGACTCTTCTCAATGGTGCTGCATGATGCTCGCAGGGGAAAACACACGAGGGTGCTGTTTCACACTGAAGATGAGACTGCCTGTGTGAAATGGCAAAGAGGTGAGAAGCACCATCAGTGGGCTCAACACACACACACACACGCACACACACACACACACACACACACACACACACACACACACACACACACGCGCACACACACACACACACACACACGCACACACACACACACACACATTATAATGATCTAATAACTAACTGTGGACAGCAACAACAAAAAATCTCACCAGAAAAAAAGTCTTGTGATTCCCCCAAATTGTGCCCAGGGACTCGCTTCTATTGATTAAATGTTAGGCAGAGAAATAAAAATAAAAAACACTTAAATGTTTTGTGATCACAAGTTTCCTTGATCACAACTCCAGCCGCAGGAATAAAAAGAAAATGAAAAAAGATTTGGTCTTACATAAAATACTGAAAAAGTAATTTCCACAACCTCATCCACGTCTTAATTCATCTTTTCTTCATTAAGCCACAGGGCTACCTGCTGTCCTCTCTACCAGATCATGTGCAAATCCTCCCCCTGTTCCATAATATAGCTATTCAAATGACGTACTGCCTTGGACTTGCCTTTGTGTGCATTTTACAATTGAGTACTGTCGTAGCCCAGGGGTCTCCAAATGTAATGGACCCCCAATTAGATTTAGACCCCAACATCATAAAAACCAAGACAATACTCCCATATACAGCCGACAGTTTACGACGGGCCCTACTGCACGCCAGATAGCTGCGAAGCACACACACAGCGTGGGCTGGCAACTGTTTATAAAAAAAAGCTCAAAGAATGTGATTTCCGGAGCTTCCTTACGTGCCTCTTCTATGTTTGTGAGGCATGACTGCGGACTCGGCCTGCAGATGTGCTCAGCTTGTCAGTCTTGACAGATTTTGTGCCTAAACTAAACATTTGGACATCAACATACGTAAATCATAATTGCATACCAAAAAAATATTGAGATATAAGCATATGTTATAGATTTCTACCAACTACGGGATGTATTGTGCGTCACTGGTACTGCATAGCATGTCAGTGGACTGATCTGATCTCCTGCAGCATCACTTCTACACCTTTAATGTAGAGACTTAATAGGAAATGCACGATGGTGTGGTGCTTACAGTTAGTTGTTAACAGTGGAATAGGTTTGGAATGATATTCCAAAATCAGTTTATACTTTATTAACCTGCTGTTCATCGCACCGCTGAGTCCAGCCTCCAACCCCAGCAGCGCCACCCACCCTCCCTCCCTCCCTCCCTCCCTCCTCCCTCCCTCCTCCCTCCCTCCTCCTCCTCCGTTCTTTCCGCTGCTTCCCCAGCGCTGCAGGTTGAATCTATTGCCCCTATTTCCTGTCACATGGGTTGGAAATAGGATCCCTGCTTTCTACTATCTGTTCCCGTCTTTGTGGTGTCAGTGTAGTAGTGGCTGTAGGACCTGCCTTGAAGTTCAGGGACTTTTAACGCCGACTGAAGAGCGACTCCTGCACAGACCCGGACAGTCAGTCCGTCAGTCAGTCAGTCAGCTCGCCGGTCTGCGCATCCGTCCGCCTGGCTGCACTTCACCTGAGCGCCAGCTCAGACTCTTTAATCACACGATGGATTCCTGGACAGTCACGTCTGCTCTTCTCCTCGCTGGGGCTATTTCTTCTGCGGCTTTTAGTGTTTTCGACACCGGTAAGTAAAAACTTTTCCGCTCGCCTTTTCTGTGGATGCATTCCGACGAATATCTGCGTGGTCGAAAGCGTCTCCAAAGTTGCTCTTTTGCGCACCGGACAGGCTGTTATCCTGTCAGAAATTGTGCAACACACACGTGAGAGTTCGTTGATTTTAATGTTAAAGTTATGTAAATTAAGCATGTTTCAATTTGGAATGGAACATGTCACATAACTTCATTTCCAGTTCATCGTCTTGGTCCAAATCCCACCACGACACTATTTCCCAAACGACACGATGTCTTTACTTGGTGGTGTTTACAGAGGGCGGCCAAAAAAAAATGGGGGGAGAAATTGTTTGGCTGTTATGTAAGTGAGGTAATGTGAGCGGAGTGACTGCTCCGATAAGATTACAGTTCCAGTGTTACCTCCACACCTACAGGGTGTAAACACTTGTGTTCCAAACTGCATCCAACGGTGTCCTCAGACCTGTAGAGTCCCCGTGACACAAAATAGACCAAACAGGGCTCCAAGTAAATCTGGAAAGAGCTCCAAAAACATCTGGAACCGATGTAGTGTTGTTCTGAAGGCTGCGTTTTTTGATATAATCAGATATGCGACGGCAGCTTTTACGCACCGGACTCTCCAGCACGCTCCGCGCTTCTCTTCCCGGTGTGTTTACCTGTTCTGCATCAGCTGCCGATCGTTTACACAGCAGTCCTTTTGATTGGTCCCATTTTCATCAGCCATGGCAGAACATCTTTACGATGTTTTTGCCTATCACAGTGGACTGCACTGCATTACTGGCTATTGTCTTTTAATGGAAGTACAGACCCCCCCCCCCCCCCCTCCCAGAAATAATGAACTCCGCACCCTCAGCTCAGTCATCTGATACCATCCCTTTAATTTACCCTCAAATTCAGAGTAATACGCAGGGATATGTGCGCGTCTATCTGCAGAACTTCAAAGTCACAGCCGGATCCCCATTCTTAAATATTTAGTTTGAATGTGCAGATCTAATAACGGTGACCACACAAACCGAGCTTCTGCTTGCTGTAATTTGTGCCGCTTTTCATGTCGAAGCAGCAAATCCTCATGCTTTCCTTTTTAATTTTTTTGTCTCTTAATTATACCCTTGGATTTCAAATTAGAGGGTCCACCATCTGGGCCAGTGCGTAAGTACTCCCATGTGTACCTATGTATTAACAAAGTATTTAAAGCAATGGTGTTCCCCCGCATAACACTGGGGAGAAAAAAAAGAGGCCCAACTTATGTTTTAGTTTAACAGCTGTGCCATATTTACTGTACAGTAAAACAATAATTTCATGCTTCTAAAAAAAGTCAGTCTCTTGTAAATGCAAAGACTGTTTGATGCTCTCCTTGCTCTGTTTTCCCCTAATATGTTTGCACTGTGCGGGTCAAACTGAATGTGAAACCTAACACCTGAAGTAAGCCCGCTCCCCACTTTTATAATGTTTTTACTTTATGATTTCATGACACAAGTTTACGATTCTTAAGCCATAACTCAGTTCCACGAGATATTGCTGCCAGTGCATTTTCTGGCACTCCTCTAGTGCCGGTTGCCCCTCACCCAACAATACCTAAAGGACACATCCTTAAACCCTTCTAGTCAACGTTCGTTCAGCTATTGTTTCTTATAATCACCGATTTATTTTCTAAATGTCTGGAGCTACGATGGAGTTTAAAAGCAGAACACTTTTAGTCTCAGAATCAAAGAGTCGGGGCTTCTTGCCAGACGTGTAGTTCTGTGCTCATGTTCAACAGGAGAGACCCAATCAGAGGAGATTAAAGTTCACGGTTGATTGGTGAGAGGGGAAACAGATGATGCAGGTGGAGGGAACGTGGACGAACTGAAACACACGGCGCTGCAGAAAAACTCCTCCATCTGTAGGACGAGTTGAATCATGCACCGCGTCATTCTTGCGGCTTAGCGTCGTCCAGATACATTTTATGAATGTGAACTCTCGTCAGAAGAATCCCGGGCATGTGAAAAATATGAATTCTTAAACATTTGCCTTCAACAGCTTAGTTACTGCTCGGCAGAAAAGCCAGCGCGCTGTTGCTTCTGTGACTTGTGTCTAAAAATCATTACACTGGAGTGCTTTCGCTGTCCTGGTGGAATTGTAGCAGCGCATCAAGCCGGAGTGTATTAACAGCAAAGGTGCTTTTCATCTCGCGCTGAGTGATACCGGTGCGTACACACACACACACACACACACACAAAGAGGAAAAGAGTGAAAATGTAGTGGGTTAGAGATGTGTTGGTTGTAGCTGGAGCAACTAAGTGCCTTAATGGGCTCTTCTTCCACGCTCCCAGCATAGAGCGCTGGCTAACACCGACTCGTGTCTTTAATGTGTGCGGTTTCCCCTTCTCCTGAACTCGGAGGCTTTTTAAAGAAACCCATCCAGACTCCCGCACGCTCACTTTGTCTGACTGCGGCCCACCGTTGCTCACTTCGGCAGCTGCTTAGACCCTTCACACTGACGTTCACACAAGTGGAAGCCGAATCCTGTCAGAGCTGTCAAGATGAGGCGTAATTGAGTTGCTTTGTAAGCCGGTAATGATGTAGCTGACGGTGTTGTTGCCGTGAAGAAGCTCGAGCTGGTTAATCAGCGGGGGACTTGTTTTGTGTTTGATGTTCCATGGTGTCCGAGACCGGCCTCACTGGCAGGTTGACAATTGGGGCCGGTGGTGAGAGTCCCAGAGTGCCCCAGCATGTCTTTACTTCATGTTAACGATGCATCGTCTTATTCAGGTTGACGCAGCCTTTTTCTGGAAGCCGTGACGTGTCGCTGTAAGGTCAGCAACCATTGATCAGTCTGATCCCACGTGTCGCGGTCGTGAATAATAGCAAGATGAATCCGGTGGAGCACCAGACTTTCTTTCCATTACCTTTTAAAGGACAAGTGTTAGCTTTGGTTGTGTCGAGCTGAGGCTTGAAACGTGCACGCTGTGACATTTCGGCAACGTGGAATGCACTCTCATGATCACAGAAGACAGAGCTGTCAGAAATAAGTCCAAATGAAGAAAAACATCAGGTGAACATCAGTTGAACATCAGGCTGCGCTCGACCGACTGCATCTTGCACTGATCGGAAGAGGCAAGACGTGCCTTATGGGCTTTCTTTTCATCTGCTGTTTGCCAAGTCTCTCTCTACTTAACTAGACATGCATGAAATAACTTGTAAGGCCACAGTGGGAGGATGTGCAAAGGCTGCACTCTGTGCAGTGAGGTGTCTCATCAAAACCAACTTTCCACAGGTAAATCAGCTCGATTAATTCCAGACCAGATTTTTAAGCTTTTTACTCTCATTCAACACCGGTAACTCTTGTTTGTTGCTTGAACCACTGCAGCCACCAAATAGAGTGATGCGGGGTTGAATGAGAGCGCGTGTTGTGATTTATTCTTTAGCATATACCGGTAAGCTGCTGCACAAACTGGCAATCCTCTGTTTTATCTGGCAACCCCGCTCTCTTTCCTGCTCCCTGTCTGATCGCTGTCCAGCAGGGCTTGATGTTGGCCTGGACTCTGTGAGAATCGGCGCACTCGGCCGCAGACGGTACCGGGAGTCGCTGTGCGGCGCAGTAGGTTTGAAGCGCCGCACGACCTCCTGAACAGCTCACGCAGAGGTTTGGATTGTAGTTTTTGATGCTGGCAACAGTCGTGCGGCTTCTGTGTTCACTAGTTGACGTGTGATTGACAGGAGTCTACAGTACATGAGTTCTTATTTTCAGATGTTGGCCTTAACGTCAAGTCAGAGTTCGGTGTGTGTGTGTGTGTGTGCTTACCTGCTTACCTGTCTGGGAAAAGGATGCCAGAAGCTTTTCAGCGTTCCCATGTAGGGATTATTTTGGTGTGTGTATTTCTGCTTCTGTACGTTTACTGTACCTTTAAAACAACAAACCTTTGACATTTTGCCTTTTAAAAATTGCTGATTTACTTTATGACACATGAGTAATCAATGAATCTGCTATTAAGTTTCTGAGTGAAGGTTCAAGTGTGAGGCAGCTGTTGCCATCTGGAGCGTGAATAAACATTCCTGCTTTTGATTTTTAAGGGGCCTCATCAAGTGCCAAGCTAAGAGGTCTCCCTCATCCCACATACACACAAACAGCTGTCTGTCCAACACACTACTCTCCCTCACACAGCCAATCACCATATGTGTCTCGACTTAATCATCTCTCACCTTGTAAAAGTAGTCCATACAGTGCAGTTTATTACTGGCTGCCATCGACCCCTGAGACAGAGGGATCTTTGTGAGTGTGTGTGTGAGAGAGGTGCTGCGAATCGTCTGTCTCAGAAGATAATAACAGACCATCTTCAGCCGCGATCTGAGGAAACACGAGCTTGTGTTGGCAGAGGTGATCAGGAGCTTTGGTTTGAGGGGAGACAGCGGGTTCTTAAATGGTTTAACATAAGGGCTTTCGGTGTGCGAGTGAACCCTCTCCGCTCAGCGTGGGGAACAGAGGGCATTATGGGAAGAAGGCGCATGGGGTCCGGGTCTCAGATGTGGGCCGTGCGGTCCCTTCAGCTTTTCCGGTTCAGAGATGGAGATGGAAACCTCTTCCCCTCCTCCTGGTGAGCTTCTGTGCTGCAGACACAAGTTTCGTCAAACCGCTGGAGGTATATTGGTGTGTGTGTGTGTGTGTGTGTGGGCGTGCTGCGCTAACCAAGTAACTATGATAATAAGTCAGATGCCAAGAGAACCGATACTTTGCTACGAAGTGAAAGCCAAAATTCAGAAAACGTGATGATACTTGTTTTTCTACAGTACTGCAGGTACTCGGGATCAGGGCGCCACCTCGTCCTGGGGACGATCAACATTTCCAGGATAATGCTACATTGTAAACAACACATCTGTGTTGAACTTGGCAGGGGGAGAGCTACTTAACGCTAGCTGCGGGCAGCACAGTCCTGCTTGGCTAAATCATGGAGCTAACTGCGAATGTACGGAGGTCACATTGAGTTACATTATGGTGCGTTCAAGCCCTATTCGGTAAAAATGAGTATTGGAAGAAGTTAAATGACATTATCATACAATTGTAACATTTCGTTTTTGGCGAGAAACCTGAGGCAGATTATCGGGGATCAAAAATACGTCTGCAAAAAACTGTTTTTAGTATATGTTGACTAAATTAGAATATGTTGACGTACATATACTCCGTGGTATCGAATTGGGTATCGAGAATCGTGGAATTTCACTGGTGTAGCGACTACATTTCTGGTATTGTGACATCCCTCGAGTCAGGATGTGACTTTGTGTCGAGGACATTTTTGTAAAGTAGGTTGACTTTGGTCCTGACTTCTTCCTGGGTTTAGGTTTATGTTGAATTCAGACTCAGGTCTGTAGAGTTAGGTTTTAATTTAGGATTCAATGTTCACAGTAATTCAAGAGGCAGCACGGGGAAAGCGTTTGTAAACTACAATCAACCTTATTTTATAACTTATTTTATAACAATGAAATAAAATAAATAAGCATTCACACAACAACCGTAAAGGTTAATCTGCTTATGATAAAAAATATTGATTTGCCTGCACTTCTGTCCACTTGGGTGAGTAACTATTGTATTAGAAAGGCTGACATTTTAGTAATATCCTAGCGTTAGACAGTTAAAGACATGATAGTGTTTTTCAGTTGGCTTGCAGAGGGATACATTTTTTTTTAAAGAGTAAGAGGAAACATCAGTTTTGTAGCTGTTCTCTTCTTCTGACTTTTGAGATGTAAGTCCCTTGCCTTTCATTCAAGGCCACGCAAAGTGTCTGCATCAATCACAGGAGCACAGAACAATCTACCGGGGACACATGGTTGCTTTTACTGCCTATTGTCTCATCGCTCACTGTAATCATGACAAGGTTGACAACAGTCGACAACAGTTTTCATTTTTGGTAAGAAGCACTCTTAACGAGTTACATTTCTCAGTAGGTAACGCTGCAAAGTAACAAGTTACTTTAAAAAGTGATGTTACCCAACCCTGCTGCTGAGACAGATGTTTGACAGAGAATGTATTGCAGTTATTTTGACAATTGAGTCATTATTCTATCAAGCAAACATGGGAGTTCCAGCCTCTCTGCTTGTTTATATCGTTATAAATTAAATATCTTTAGGATTGTTGGTTGGACAAAACAAGCAAATGCAGGTGACTATTTTTCAGGAATAACAGGCCAGCAAGAAGCTCTTCGTCTGAGCATCACCCAATAGTGTTGTGCATGTGTATGGTACGTCATTGACAAGAAGGTCGATTATAAACTAAGCCGTAGCTGATTATACAAACCTCCAGGTCTAGCGCTCCAGTGGCAGTAACACCAGCTCACAGTAGCTCGTGATGGATGCGGAGACAGAGAGAGTTCCACTCATTGAGAAACCAGACATAGAGGGTAGAAAGTCTGAAATGAGAGAAAATAGAGCGGAGCATTTCCCTTTTTTTTTTTTGCATCCCAACACTCATGGTACTCCACATGTTTTGACTTGTGAGGACAGGCCAAAGTTTTTGAAGAATTCCCTCATTTACTTGGCCGAAAGTAAAGTTGCATCTGGCTCACAGTTGGCCGCAGAAGAAGAGAAGAAAAAAAAAGAAGCTCCAGGTCAGAAATGTGTGCTTCTGTGTCAAGCTGGTGCCCATTTACTTCCTGATGACCTCAGGGTGGTGCCCTGCGAGGGTCAAGTTGCGGGCAACGCCCTTGTTCTTCCATGCCAAGGGATCGGACCGCCCACAAAACCACCAACCACTAAGACGGAGAAACAGACCCAGTTATTATAAACACAATCGTGCTTATTATCGTGCCACTGGGATTCACGTCCTGTTGTGTTCAAAGGCTTACATTCGTTTTATCAAAGTGCCTCTCTCTCTCTGTCCTGCCCGGCTCTCCCCGTGTCTCCGTTTGAACTTCCGCTGAGTGCAACTCTGTCATTTTTTCTCTCTCTCACCTTGTGCAAATCGACACCTGCTCAGGCTGTTGTATCGGGCGTCGCCAGTTCCAGCTTCAGGATCTATGGTGGCGGAATGGGTTGCACCCCTCAGAGGTGACGGGGCGTGACGGAGGCGAAAGCTGCAGTGCGGCGTGAGAAACAGGAACCCCCAAACGAAGTGTTGCGAGGTTGAGCGTGTCACTCCGGTCCCTGATCCACGGAGGCGGTCCCGTGTGACAACATGGAATTAAGCTGTCAAAGCCGCTGCTGGCTGTACACAACTGTCAGGCTCGAAAGAGATAAACAATGTTGAGGTGAGAGAGTGCGCTCATGTGGCCAGAATGGTGGTTTGTGAGGTTTTGCTGCTCAAAGGTCAGTCAAGACCAGTCACAGTATTTTTTGTGAATGAGCGGTGACTTGTTGGTTTTGGATGAAGCAATGTAACCTCTTCTCCTATTCTTCCACGACTCCTTTCATCTCAAGTTTTCTCCCTCCCTCTGTTTTGCAACCGATTCACCTCTCTCTTCCCTTTCCCTCGTTTGCACATTTTAATACCATTATGTATGAGCTGTGTTCCCTGGCCTCTCCGTGCACCTTGGCATTTGCGTATGCATGAGGAAACCCACTCCGCTCAATGCCAGATGACATTCTCTCTCAGCTTTGCTGGTGCTCTCTGCAGCAGTCTCAGCCCATCAACTGGAACACACTCTCCAGGGCGAGGGGTAAATCAAATAGTGAGAGAACAGTAATGAAATACCACAGAGCCTCATGTTCTTCTATGAATTCTATTAACTCTCAGACAAACAATGGTTGTCATTATCAAAACTCAATTTAATTCACGGAGAATGGAATTTTAAAGGTTTTAAGGCCCCGGGCAGGAAGTGGCTGATGCGTGAAAACATTACATGAATTGTAACTTTCGTCCTCAACGCTGGAGTTGTATGCTAACGTGAAATCCAAATAGAGCGTTATCAGCTCTGGGCGTGTTGATAAAAGGAAGCGCAACTTTGCTATTTCCTAACACCGCTAATAGGTTTCTGCATTTGAAGGAGACTGGAAAAAACGATTAGACTTTGGTTTGATTTGTTTTGGTACAAGCTCAAACCCTTTCTTCCTTCCTGTCTCTGTATTTCTCTTTTTGAACATGCTATTAATAACGCTTTAGACATAGTATGATCAAGGCAAATTAGCTGTTATTCTTCCTTTGATTCAAACGTGTAACATGTTCCAAACATCTCGCCAGTGATTGGTTGGGTGTTTTTGCAAGAATCTCCACAGACTGAGTTTCAAAGCAACCATGTATTTTTGTTGTGTCACATTCAATTCTGAGTTTTGAGAAGCGTAACCAAGAACATAACGGGAGGATATTGAATTGCTACTGTGTGGGACATGACCTGTCCGGCGAACCTAAAGTTCTTTTTATACTGCAGTTGTGCTTGGGCCGGGGCCACTTAGGTCTGTGCTCTACTGCGGTAGAGTAATGGCAACCACTTTAAATAAATGGAGAGTCATTTTGCTGCTGAGCCCCGGGGTCTGGTTTGTGTCCAGCTGCAGCAGTTTGTGGCCGAAGAGGCAAATTGTCGCCTTTCCTCCTTGCGGGAAACGCCCACAGACGGCACTGATTTGACATGGCAGAGCAAGTGGACACGGCTAAGTGGACGGAGCAAACATTTGGACAAGTGAAGGGTGCCGACGTAGCTAAGTGGACAGCAAACAACGGATCAAAGCCAGTAGCGGGCAGAGCTAAGAAGCCGTGACTAGGAAATGTGCAGTGGGTCAGAGCGCAAGCACATGTTTCAGTGTGGTCGTTTTTGAAAGAATATGGAAATAAACATCCATTAAATTGAGATACCACGGCGACAGGTAACTGGGCTTAAACTGTTCTCGGACCCTACTTTACAGACACCAACATCTTAGTCAACCGCTTTTCACAAACAGCCATTGTCCCTCAAGCTACGGAGCCAGTGATATCCCCTTGCAATGCGAGGCCCTTTGAAAGAGGCTTGAACTCAAAAGGGGTGAAACCCGAGTTGCCAAGAGGCCCCGATTTAGTTGTCTGTCCTGCGTCGAAGGTGAATACAGCTCCCCAAGGTGAACACAAAAAGGGCTGGGTCTGCGGCAGCCTACGTGGCACCAGCCCACGACCAACGGCAACCGAGGGGTGGTCACACTCGGCCGGTGCCGTGAAACAGAATCTGCCGGCCCTCAATGGATCCTCCGTAATGGATCCCCTTCTCAGGGAGGCCGGTGGGATGCCCCCCTGTCTTTTACCAGAGCCATCTGGTTCCCAGTACTCCTGCTCTTCCCACAGCCCTCACAAGCCACAGTGAAAAAGGATCGCTTTCACAATCAAGATCAGGAACTGGAGACGTGGCTGGTTTAAAAGGGTCTGAATGTTGGTCCCCTCCGCGGCGGCCTATTGTGCCGTTGTTATTGTGTCCTTTGAGGTGCACTCTGTTGCGGTTTGTCTGACAACCTTTTGTGATTTGATACAGTGGAAATGCATGCTCTGTTCATGCTCTGACCAGGTCAGTCACATACGATAATTCAAAAGTAAAGATTTGAACATGAGATGTGCATTTGGTGATAGTGATTGCTGATTGTTATAAAGCCGACAACAGTCACAAGGTGTTTCGGCGTAGCCAGAGATTAAGGCAAAATGTCTAAATGCAGAGGAGATTTTTTTCCACAGCGTACAATAATTTTAAAATCTAAAAAACTCCAAACAAGCCAAGGAATGCTGAGGGAACAGACCAATGTCTCCAGCCATAATTTACAAGGTTATACAAAACAAACACGCTGGTGCCTTGTTCTTTATTTTGATGGGTTTGCCACGCTCTCCAAGCAAGCACGCTGGAGATTCATCAGATGCAGATTGGAGCATGTTTGCGCTCCACACACTGGGCCGGTTCCTCCAGCACTGCAAAATAAAAAAGTTAAGTTAACCGCAGCATTCAATATTCATCCGTCAACTGTTCTTACCATTGGTCTGCTTTAGTTACATTGAATCACAACACATGGCTCTGAGCCTCACTCCCACATGCCACACATGTTCTCATTCCCCAAATGATACTATTATGGTGTCACGTATGACAGCTGTCAGGAAATCTGCACAACAGGAAATAACTAATCAAAACTGGAGAGCAACATCTGAAAAACTCTTCCAAACAGCAGCAAAGGTGAAACAAGGAAGTGTTTGAAAGTTCCTCTAAAAGGATTTACCTTCAGCACCATGAACATGAACATGGTGTAGTGGAAGGTTAACTGAATGTTTATATCCTCAAAACTAAACCAAACTACCATCTGCAAAAGCACTTCGAATATCAGATCTGTTTAATCTCTCCTGCTGCTTTACACAATGGCCTCATCTTCTCTTGCCTCGAGTCATGTCTTGTTTTAATTATGATATCTGTTAAGAATCAACAAGAAAATAAGCTGAACTTTTGATCTGGTGCAGCAGTGTGCTTTTTGTTGTTGTTTGCATTAGCAGGGCAGGTCGCATCGCTCCCTCCCCCCTCCACCCGAGGCCTTTATTTATCCAAGTCAGACCTCATCTTCCACCGCTGCCAAGAGATGGAGGTGGTGTGTGTGTGTGTGTGTGTGTGTGTGTGTGTGTGTGTGTGTGTGTGTGTGTGTGCTGTAATGGTTGCACTCAATTCCCTTGCAACAGCACTGACAGAGCTTCAGCCCAAACCACATATAATTTGCATTCCTCAGATAGCAGCTAACCTGAGCACAAACAGGACGATCGAAAGCAGGTGTGTTTGAGCGCCAACCTTTTCTTTCATGGTTCGGCGTTCTTTGAGTTGCTATCTGGCTGGTGTGTTGGAGCTGAAAGGGGCTTAACATGCGGGGCGAAGGGCCCACTCATGGATCAGAGGTCCATCATTGTGCACGAATCAAAAAGGCTATCGTCGGAGTCGGAGAAACGTGAAAAGCATCCTACGAGAGATCGGACGCGAGGGCGGCCGAAGCCGTACTCGCCGCACGGATTACACAATGTTGAGTACTGCCTTTACGAGGCTGGCCCATTGTAAGGAGAGGAATTAGGGAATTGACAGACATGTGCATTCAAACACACACACATGCACTCAGTGGGCAATTTCTACATTGAGGGGGGTGAGAATGGCATCGCCACAATGCCACTGGCCCTACCACTGAGGGAACAAAGGGGCCTGTGTGCATGTTTATGTGGGTGTCCTCCTTTCCCTCCACATCGCACCCATCTTAAAATACTGCGGCTGCTCCACTGATGAAAATTGCTCCCTTTCATTCTCACTGTAAGTGCATCTGGGGGGGGGAGCTGGAATGATGCGGGTAGGAGTGCAGATTAACTCATGTTTTGTCACTGCATGCGTTTATCGGGGCATCTGATGGTGCAAGTTGACTGAGAGATCATTTTACCATCCATTTACAGGCAAAAACAAACAAAGGAGCGCAAGCTTAAAACACCATCATGCTAGGAGCGCACGGCCATTAGCAACAGTGAGCCGTCATGACTTGTATCACAAGCCGTAGATCCTCTGGTTATCAAAGGCTGCATGCGATGAGGAACCCACATGGGGTTGTGTTATTTTCTCCATTATTTTTCTGCGTCGGTTGTTTGGTCGCCTCTGAAAGGCCCCAGCGCACAGCTGTGCCGCAGAGCTCCTCTGCGATGAGATTCGTACCTTCATGCTCGGACGGACCACTGGTGTTGGAGACGCTAACTCTGTGTTTGCTGTTAATTTTACAAGCGTTGGTCTTTGTGTGCCTCGTCTATAACATGAGGAAATTTATAACAAAACAGTGTTCACTTCGCTGCCGCTACGAACAAGAGCGAGAAAATTAGAGCCTGGGTTAACAATCTGTGGGATCATAAAAATAATAATAAAAACGGTCTTTGTCCCACCCTGACTCACTCTGTGTTTCTCTCTTCCTTCTTTTCTGCTTAATTCTGCTTCCCCGGCCACCTCTGCTGCCTTCAGTCTTAATGCTCTAAATTGCAGTTTGATTTAATGTAGGATGGATCGATCGCAGACACACTAATTGTTCGCCTTTCTAAAAGCTCTGAACCGAACACCCTCAGCCCGTGCTTCTATATAGTTCCTGCTTTCACCTGGCTGCGAAAGTCTTGTTTGCTCTGGTGTCAGAATTGGATTGGTGCCGGTTTGTTTAACCCTGTAACCCCTGTCGTCTTATCGTCTGGCGAGGCGTGTGATCGCGTGGATGTGTTGGTGTGTTCGAAACTACAGGAAAGAAAATCAAGGACAGCATTAGAGGTGAAGAAGCTTTTGATCATGTTTGGAAATACGGCCACTTTCTTTCCCGCAGATGTGGATTATGACTTGAGGAAATGGTGAGGAGTTGCCAGAGGGAGGTAATTGAACGTGACACCTCGTCCGCCCTCATGTCAGGTTGGCTGGCCGGTCTCGGATGTCCATATTCTGACTGCGGTTTTTTTCTTCCCAGGGTTTCAGGAAGTCCCTGAATGTCCTTTACGTCATTGTCTGCAGCCCATCAGTCACTCCCTGAACGTCTGCCAACTAAAACTCAAAATTGTCCCTGCTCGTTCCATCGCGGTCCACTCACAGAGCCAACCCGTGGTCAGTCCTTGCTGTGTTCTGTCAGAGGTCCCGGCCACTACGGGAAATCCTACAAAGGTGGATGTCTTATCTGATTCTGCATATCTGCTGATTGATTTTTCTAAATCCTTCCAGACATAACCCTTAGATTTAGGACCAGAGAGCAGCTTGCGGCCAAAAAAACTTTAAAGCTTTCCATTTTTTTGCGACATGCAACTTCAAACGGAGTTTTTTTGTTTTTGTGGCAGTGCGTTTAGCCCACCACTGGCTCCAGCAGATTAGACTCTTTCCATGATGGAGCTAAATAATAGGGGCCGCACTAGAACTAGATGGGGCCATGTTTTATAGGTGCTACCCAGCAACTTTGGCAGGGAGTCCTGTGGGTCTGTGGCTACTGTGGTAGTGAACTCAGGAGGTGGTGCAGCGGAGGGTTTTTGCAGAGGAAGAATGGCGGTGTTGGAGGCTATTTTGGGACTGAACGAGGTCTTGGTTTAAGGCCTAGTTATCTGGGGCTACAACGACAAAAGCATCACATGAAAAGAAGGACTGTAAAACCCCATTGAGAAGTCAGCGTCTGCAGATTTAACAAGTTAGAGGAATCTGTTCTCAACACTTGAGAGGCACTATTGCTTTCTGTTTGCACTTCCATTAACCCTCTTGCATGAGGGCACTTTTAAAAAACCTGATACTGGAGCAGAAAGATCAGAAAAGCAGGGAGGCGAAGTGTGGCCCAGTAACTGCCGAGTGTCCCCTCTGAGAATTCACCGACTTCTCCTCAGCAACATCCGACTTCATTAAAAGAGCCTCACTGAATCTGTGACTATCTGTCCAACCTGGACACCAAATGGGAAACAGTAATCCTCTGAAGTCTGATGCGGTTTTGATGTGGAATTGGATGCTGCCGGGGAAAAGGGGAACCAGACTTGTGTTGCAGCCAGCTGTGCCCCCCACCACTAGAAAAGAAAACTGTAACCCGCTGCATCTGGCCTGGTGTGGCCTGGCCCTGGCTGTGTTCGTACTACACTGACGTTAATGAGCCCCACAACAGTAATGGCTACCAGGACACAGTGGAGGGGGAAACATATTGTGGCAGGTTGTGCATTAATAATCTGGAGTTTCTGTCATCTTTGTTTGTAGACGTTGGAAGTTCTCTGAATACTCAATGTGCAGCCTCCACTTTCTGGTGGTGTTGGTGCCTTTTTCTTCTCCACAACTCTGTACCTGCATGTTTCTGTCATCGACTCTTTCTGTGTCATTTTATCATCGTGGAAATGTTGCTCACGCTCTAAGCCTGTTTTTCTGTCCCGAGAGCTCCAAGCATATAATAAAGATGGAAGGAAGTTCTTTATGTCAGCCCTCGGTGAGGAAGCAGTCGTCTGTAATTATCGCTGCTTTTCATCCCTCGTAGCGACAAATAAGTGCTCTTGTGTGACCCGGCAACGCGTCACAGAGAAACCATTTGTTTGTAAGCTTGTTTGTTTGTGTGCTTGAGATCACATGACCAAAGCCCCGTACTTCTCTCTCTCGCTCTCTTCCCCCCCCCCTCGTTTTTCGGAGCATCAAGTGCATTTGAAGTTGCAATGTGGAAGTCATTAGCCACAAATCCCAACCAATATAATAACAGGGCGATTAGCTCTTTCCCAGTGATCCTCGGCTGTTTCCCTTTTTTCTTCTTCTTCTCTCGTCGCCGGGGTGGTGCAGTAATCTGTGAGCGCAGGGCTTGGTCAAGGGCGAGTCCTCTTCTTCCATTTCCCGGACTTTTTCTATTTGTAGATCTGCATGTATTTTATAGGAGCCCACCCCTCCACCCCCCCCCCCCCCCCTCGCTCCGTCTTTCATGCGGTGGTGGTTCTGTTTCCCATCACGGCCTCTGATGAAACCACAAGAAAGCCAAGGCCCATGTGACGAGAGCGCAACAGTTGCTTGGTGACAAGGAAAGGGGTGTGACGTGGGGAGTGGTCCTGGAGTGGTGACGGTCCAATCAGCAGATGAGCTCTTCCTTTCCTCCAAGACAAGGATGAAATGCTCACGTCCACACCGCTCCAAAGTAAAATTGTCCTTTTCCCTTTAGCTTGATAGATGTGTGGTCGTCCGCAGGACTCTTAAAAGGACCATTCATCTTTAACGACGGCCTCACTTATCTCTGAGTCCTTTGCAGATCTGCTGCTTCCCATCCCCACCGCAAGCAAATGGTGCCTTGAAACCACCTGGAACACCCGCCTCCCCATCTCCCTCCCGGTGGCAAAAAGCGCTGCCATATTTACCATCTCGTCCTGGAAAGCTAACTTGGCCGCAGAAGGGCGGGACGGTTGCCAGCAGCAGCTCGTTCCAAGCGGACCATGTGCAGACGAGCTCTGCTTCATCCTGAAACTCCAGAGGAAAGTTTCCTGAAGGAGGAGGGGAGACATTTACAAAGTCATTTGGCTCTTTCTTTCTTTTTTGATACAGAGCAGCCAAGTTCAGTCATTTTAATTCCTGCTTTTTTTTCCGAGGAGAAGATATTTGAAGGACGTGAACTCATTCGGGATGCAGCCGGCTGCCCCGTCACTGCCTGATGGTGTCCTCTGTGACTGGGGCAGTAACAGTCGTGATTGCTTTTGGGGAGCAGTGACTCATGATTGTGCTTGTACCGCTGCCAAACGCTCAATAGCTGTGTTTCCTTCACTTTCTTTCTCATGCCGTGGCAGCCAGAAAAATAGTAAATGCAATAAAAATGCATCATATCTCTTCTGTAAATATCATATTAAACAATGCATATCCATATGCCTTCATTCTTGACCTATACCAGGGTAGCGTACATTAATGTTGATATCAGAACAGCCGCTTATCTCCAAAGTCTTCTTCAGGTTGAACACTGGTCCATGCTGATCACCTGCATTCTTTGCACAAGCAACAATTGAGACCTTCTCAAAGTGCCTTATTCAACACACCTCGCCTGCCCTCTGTGTGTGTAAGCCCAAAAACGAAAGCGTCCTCCACCACTCTCATCGCTTTCCTCGTGTAAGGGCAGCAAACGCACTGTTGTAGCACCATTAGGCTGTTTTTCTAATTTCATGGAGTTCGGCCTCAGACACTCTGAACTGGATTTACGATCCGGTGGTTGATATCCTTGCATACCGAGGTGGTATTAATTCACTAAGGGAGCAATTTAGAGACGACAGAGTGGCATCGTGACAGCAGGAACCCGACACCCTGCAGCTCCTTGCTGCTGTTGAACTCCCGTCAGCCAGGCGATGGATGGCTGACAAGCTTGACTGAACAACAAAGCCGAAACAACTTTCATTAAAAGCAACTTTGGCTGACACACTGAGAACAGCTGGGGCCTTTGATTGACTCTAAAATGAAGTGCAGTACTTTTACGGGGGCTGCAGGAGACTGGAATGCGTGTTTGCGTGCAAGCTAACTGCTGTAGATATTGCAAAGCTATACTAAACACATGGAACTTTCACAAAAAATTACAAAAAATGATTGTCAAGGCCCCCTGTTTATTCTACATCATACACTTTCTCCAACAAATAAAAGAAAAACCTTTTTTAAGTCTTTTATTGAAGTCTTTTATTGATGCTACCTAACTCCTCCAGACCTGTGAAATGGCATCTAGAGGTTGGATGGCCCGAAAGTTGCATTAGAAGGATCCCCAAAGAAATGTTTGTCTGTGTATGAGTTGAAAGGGAAAGACAGAAGAAGGCAGAAAAGAAAGCGGCGAGAGAGGAGAACAGACGATGGGATGCAAGAGAAAGAAAGAGGAAGTTGGGAAACGTTGGCGTCAATAGAGAATGAGAAAGAGCCTTTGAGCACAGCTGGCTCACCAAGGGGTGTAACGACTGTCATATTGCAACGCATTAGCTCATACTCGTAGCCCAGACAGCTCGACTTGATGAAAGGGGCCGGTCATTGACGAACCGCATACATAGCAACAAGACCCCATAGAGACGAGCCAAACAAGCGAGTATTGTTTTATCTTAGTGATGTGTGATTGACAGGCAAATAGTTTCATGTGCTCTTGCTTGACAATTTGAAAAGCAGATAAGTCAAGGCTATATGAAGTGTTAATGTATGCTGAAGATCAGAACTTCAAACTGTTGCCCTTGCATCGACTCTTTGTGCGACTTCATGAATAAATGCTGCATATAGACGCTGTTTACCACACCGAAGTTAAAATTGTGAGCACCTGCAGTATGCGTAATCATAACGGTCACATAATAAATTCATATTTTCCATCCTAATGCAATCAAAAGAGGAATTCAGTTGTTGCTGCTAAAACTCACTTGACGGGAATCCCCCCCCCCCCCCCCTCCTTCCCTCCCTCCCTTCCACCCCCACGAGGCTGAGAGCGATGAGCGTTGATGGCTCATAATGCTCCCATCAGCCATTGTTTATTTGAATTCCCTCTTTTAGGGAAGAAAAAAACCTTCCACCAGCATTGTTTTGCCTCGGGGGAAACAAAATCTCTCTCTCTGACTTGGCCACATGGTTGTCATACACTTCCTGGAAATTGGAGCCATGTTTGCTTTTGATTCATATCTGTGGGCCTTTTGTTTTTTTTCTTCTCCGTGCTCCCGCGTTGACAATAATTAAAACAATACAGTGATTGATCTCGCTTTGCCTCGTTTCGCCGGATCTGTAATGAATTGAACCTGGGCAAAGAATACAATTATTCCAAACGAAACGTCTATGATCATTCCAAAACACATTTAAACATTTGAATAAGCACAAGGGTATTTCACTGAATCCAGATTGTCAACAAAGCAGATCACAGATGGGGCTGCCTTTCATACGAGCATGTTTGAAAGCCCTCGCCAAGCTTTTGATTTCCATCGTAATAGACTTCTAATCCCTTATTGCAGGGATTTCTCTCACCTTCTCCATCTCATTGCTCTCTTTTCAGAGTGTTACACCGCCAATGGAGAGGACTACAGGGGCTTCCAGAACCAGACCAGCCTGCTTGGTGGTAAACCCTGCCTCTTCTGGAATGAGACCTTCCAGCACCCTTACAACACCCTCAAATACCCCAATGGAGAGGGTGGTTTGGGCAGCCACAACTACTGCAGGTGAGTCCCTTTTACTGAAATGTGTTGACGGTGCAATAAGTTATTGGGCGGCAGGGTTGAGGGACAAAGACAACATTGTCTCGAGGTGATGGGTGAAATTAATAGCAGATCCCTCTAAAGCAGTGTTTCCCAATCTTGTGACACTTTATTGCAAAGTTGGGCCAACTTGTTGGAGGCCTTTAGAGGTACAAGTACCTAGTATTTCAGTCCGTCTGTAAAAATGATGGCAAATCAGCATCAGATTTGTTTTCTTTGGGGGTCCCACTCATCTTAATGATTCACATGTAGCATCATCTGTTGCAAAAAGTTAAAACAGGCAGAAATAGCCAAATATTTGTTTTCTGTTAATGGTCTAAGGGCCCATTTAGCAGATTACGATGCAAATGATATAAGATGTAAATATTTTAATTTGAAATTAAGATGAAACAAACAAAACAGGCAGAAACAGTAAAATATTTAACTTGACATCTGGTGTTCAAACTAGAATGTGCAATGTTCATACAGTGTAATTTATTAGACATATCAAGCCATATTGTAGTTTATTTGTATAATACGGGCATAGTTTGGCCACCCCAGGATTAGACTGTGCTGGTATGATTGCTGAAAGCAAATGATACCGTCCTACTAGGCTACAGATGAAGCTTAGGGTAAAAGTTTAGAAAGATATTATTCTGTAAGCTTTTCACTCATTTCATCACCCTTCATTTAAAGTATGCGTTATCTCTCTGCCCTGGAAGAATAACTGTTCCCTCTCGGGTTTTTTTTATTGTTATTATTATATAAAGCAATCTTCTCTTGTGCTGGATATCCATCAAGCAGCAGTGGCTCACAGTGTAAGGCTGGCAATCTAATTCGCAGTGATGACAATTCTGATTGATGTTATTGATGTCAAAATGCTGTGAGTAGCACCTGTAAAACAGAGCTTTGAACTTCCTAGACAAAGCACTCGGCTCTCTGAATAATTTAGAACCAGGTCGCAGTCGTTTCTTTGCAAAGGGTTTGAGCACAGGGGACCTGCTCAGACGTTCGCCACTGAATATTTTACCGGTGGTTCCCAAACAGAACGTTTAGCCCTCACAAGGACATCAAAACAGAGTTTGTGTCCACTAATCTCCATGCCTCATCCCTGGAATGTGAAGGGGCACGGTGGCTTTGGGTTTCCAGAATACCCTTTCTATCCGCCCGTCACACTCCAAGTGCGACTGTCGGCGATGTGTGCACGACTGTGTATTTGCAGGGAACCACGCTCTTTCATGAGTCAGTTCAAATTCACCGAGACGTCCAGAACAGTGGCTTGGCCCGGATCGCCAAGCCGTAAGAAACAGAACACCCCCCCACTCCCTTCCTCTCCTCGGCCCAAAGCCTCTGAAACATTTCTCTAAGTCATGGTTGTAAACTCATAACGCAGCAATGCTTTGAAGTGGAACTGGACGGTTTTGTTTTTACTTGAACTGGATGGGAATTCTGAAGATTTATGAGTAGGATACATGCAGAGCATCGCGGAACGCTTTCCCCGCACATTAGGAGTGTATCATGTCCAACAGGCGATCCAAAATGGACATCTTCATTGTTTGGATTTGGCTGTTTTCTTGGCCACCGATGCAGTTAGCAGCTTTTCCAACTCAATGACAGCTCATAGCTTTGTTTCTTCCTGACAGAGGGATATCTGTCACTGTGGCTGCAACCACTCTCAGTCCCCTCTCAGACATCCTCCTTGTAAAGAGTCACCCATCGGCGGGGCTATGGGGACCAAAGTGGCCACTTCATTGTGAAAAGATGAGGGATGGCATTTATGGTATGTCTGCTCCAGGGGTCAAGTATCCGTGCGCGCGTACACCCACGTGTGCGTCGTTGGTGCGTGCGCTCACCATGTACGTCCCTGCAGAGGAGAGGGTCCATCCCACCGCAAAGCAGGATGTGTAATGTGTGATTTGTTTTGTCACAGGAAGTGAGACGTCTCGGGACGTTGTTGCTCAATTTGGATTGCAAATCTCTATATTTGCATGAAGTTGCATGAACTCTGAGACAAAAGGAGGGAGAGGGTATAGCAAAATGAAAATGAGAAGGAGGGATAAAAAAAACGGAGAGCCAGTGCAGTTTTGGCATGTCTGACCCTGAGGCAAATTGGGGTTTTATGAGGTGAGAGCTGAGGCCAAAGCACAGGTGGATAATGTGAAGCTGCATGTCTTAGCTTTACCACGGCTCTAAGCACGTATCAGACGTTGAGAAGCGGAGGACAAAACTCATTTCTTGTCGCTGGCGTTTTCCCGGTGGTGATTTAGTCGAGAGGGCCACCATAGTGGTGCTGGAGAAAGAGCCCGAACAGCCCTCACATTTCATCTTTATAGCCTGCTGTAAAAAAAAAAGCCCAGTGAAAGTCGGGAGGAACTGGGCAGAGGGGAAATGTCACATTGTTCCCCTGCAAAAAAAAAGGAGCACAACGCTTCAGGAAAAGGACAACAGCTCTCGTGTCTAAGCTGAGACTTAGGGAGACTCATTTCGACACTACTTATCATCAGCGTAGTTCGATTTTAGAATTCAGTGCACATGAGAGTGGAAAGTAAACGATCCGCTCTTAAGTCTGGTATTGAGCTTGGACGTTGCATTGCAGTCGTTCTGCAATTCTACACTTAAACAAGAAGCTTTTTTCACGTCTTAAGTACCTTTTTGACCTTTTTATAAATACTTCATGACATTCATAAGAAGAACATCACACAGGTTGAAGTACTGGTATATACTCTGTTTATTGTTCCAACCAACCCAGGCTGATATCAGACCGTCCCCCCCCCCGGGTGCATTAGCACGAGGGTGTGAAGTGCATGACGGTTCAGTGGGCGGTTGAATAGCTTTGCCAGCCATTTCTCAGCGATTTATATGCATGTGTGTGTGTGTACTGTACAATTTATGAGCGTCCACTATGGTTTCTAATGCTTTTCCCTTACATAGATGAGATAATGGAAATGCCAGAGTGAATAGTGTTCCCCAAGTTGATTGTAATTGAATCTCCATGATGTCAGGTGCAAAGCTGAGGTCAAGCAAACTGCAGCCAAGTTGTCCACCGTTTGTATGACTTTATTACGGCCCCAGTGCGCAGCTTTGTTAAATTGAGGAAGTTAATAGAAGTGTCCCGCGAGAAGATGTACTGCGTGGAGCTAAAGCATCAGCCTAACATTATAGTAATCTCAGAATTGGAGTAGGGACCAATTTCATGCATTAAAATGTACCCTTTATATGTTTGTACGTTTGTCTTTGAAGCGTCAGTTCACCCAAATTACAAACAAACAGGTTTTCAAACTTTTTCACTTTAGTTTTGGCAATTAGTCTTCCGAATAATGTAAAAACCGTACAGATGTGCGCTTCAACCACCAGTTTGAATTATTTCAACTTTGTTTCTGATGAATCCTGTTTTGTTCGTCAGTTTGTTGCGGCGGATAGCTCAAAAATACTACAACACCCATGAGCCTCAGCCGCTGTTGCTGCAGAGTAGAAGCGTGTCAGAGGTGTGAATCGGAGCTGCAGCACATTTCAAATAAATCCAAATTGACCCAGAATCCAAAAGTCTATTTGTTTAAGCTTCAGATTTTAATATGTTTTTTTAACAGTACAATCTTTAGTTTTCGGCCGCTGTTGGCAGTGCACGTCCCTGAATTTTAAGCTTCGTGATTGTTTCTTCACCTTCGTAGTTACAGTTTATTTCTACCTCAATGTTGTCAGAGAACCAGAGCTTTGTACTGATGATCTAACCTGTAGAGTCTCATGCCGATCAAAGTGCTCCAACTGTGAGTCACGTACATTTTTCTTCGGGAAAAAGACTTCCGGAATTAGGTGTGCCCAAAATAGCTCCTCCCATTTAATGTTTGGTGCTCAGAAAAGTCAATGTCATCTTCTCTTCTCATCCAATAAACAGTACAGTATAAATGTTACTGTGGATCATCTTCAGAAACAGATTCCATACATCCTGGGCAAAAAACAACAGTCAAAAATCAGCTTTCATCATGTTTTACTTGTAACGTCGGTATTTTTCTACACATGTGTAAGAAAAATGTTTTATTTCATTGTAGGGTCTTTCCCATAATGTTAGATTCTTATAATAACAATTTCAGTCACTTAGACACAAAAACATGGGGAAACAAGGTCCAGGTTGAAAAGTACCAAAGTTCCCTCTAAAATCTCACTTAAAGTTTACCTCATTAAAAAAACAAATAGCGGCATGTTATTCCCAGCCCTTGCACACATAGTTTGATGTAAATTATTTTTGAGATTTTTATATGTAGTTTCTCAGTGCCAGGCATTTTAAAGTTGACCATAAATTTTCCGATTTAAGGTGCGTGGAAAAAGTATGAAAAGAAACCTTTTGAGCAGCAGCCAGCCAAGAACAGCTGTTTTTCCTCTGTGTTCAGATACAAGCCACTCTTGCCTTCAAGTGCAGGACCGTATATAGAGCCTGTGAGGCAAAACGCACTGTGGCTATAATTGGCTCCGTACCAAAGTGTGTGGCTCACTCCGAGCACAATGAGTCAATCGGCGTAATTGTGCCAATTAAGTGTCCAAACATCTTCTGTGATCTACCTCTGGGTATGGGAGTGTTTCAACAAGCTTTTCTACTCGGAGCCAATTGGCGGGCCATCTCTGATGCACATGGATGTGAATGCAACCCCCCCATCCCAAAAACAGAAACGTAACACACACACACACATATACACACACTGGCAGCAACTTTTATCAGAGTGTCACCACATGGACCGATGTCTTTCTCTGTGCTGTCGGGTTAAACTAATGGATTTCCGTCTATCGAGGTCTGCTCTTATCTGCACTGTTGCACCTCGGCTATTCTGACACTGTCTCTTCCCACCCTCCCTCACTCACACACACACACACACACACACACACACACACACACACACACTGGCACCTCGGGGCAGGATTGATTATGTTTCTCTGTCATGTCGGCTGGCCTATTCACCTTAGCCCCGTGGATGATGTTCTCATGCTTCTGTTAAAAGGGTGTGTGCAGGTATGTGTGGGTGTGTGTGTGTGTGTGTGTGCGCAGGTGTGTATGGAAGAGAAGGATGAAACACATTTGGGGACGAGGGGTTTTGGAGCGAGAGCTTGGAGGGGCACACCGCGTCATTTACTGATCAAAGATGCCGGCGGGTCCGACATGGGATGGGTGGTCTACCGAGGATGTTTTTGTTGCTGATGGTTGTAATTCATGTCAGCCTCCTTGGGGTGTGATTAGGAAAGTGCAGTAAATTACATAAGTGGCTATAGATGAGGTCTTGGGAGTCTTATTTCAAATAGGTCTATTACTCGTTGACAGGCATGAAAAGGATAAGGGGAGATAGAAATAGAGAAAGGGATTATAATCCACCGAGTGTTTGCTCTTTTTTTAGTTCAGCAGTAGCCTCAGGCCAAACGAACAGGTGTCTGCCTCCAAACTGGGCGGAGCAACAAACAGATCTGGGACCATGATTTACCGGAAAACAAGGTTATGTGAACATGTGGACGTTTGAGACTGAAAGGCGTTCTGGGTTGTTTCGACGGCAGAATGCTAGAATAAAGAACGAATAACAATGTGAGGAGATGAGCTCTTTCTTTGCACATTCCACTTGACGACAGGCTGCTGGAGAGAGAAGGATATCGAAAGTGAGTAAAAAGCTTTGAGGCACTTAAACTTGAGTTCAACCCTAAAAAAAAAAAGTCTTTGCACCGAAATCTTTGTCAATTCCTCATTCTGAGTGTGAAAAGAGAGGAGGAAACTCCGGATCGTGTTTTTGATAGGTGAAGAAAAGAAATGGAAACGCCCTTCACAACTTTGCTCACAAAAGGCGTAACTGGATCGTGCGGCGCTGCGGGGCTTTTTCAAGATGCTACAATGAGGTGTGTCAGAAGAGAAGAGACGAGGTCTCTGGCAATTACAGGCAGGTCTGGAAAAAAAAAGAGCAAAGTCATCTCACAGGGCTTTTTTAGTCGACCGGGTATCTTTTCTTACAGTTCACACTGATCCTGAAATAGAGTTTAATAAGGCGCTGAAACGGCACCAAGATGAGCTCCCTCTGCATACTTGCACAAAGCTTTTGAGGCTTTTTTTATCGACAATCCCACTTCTCATTGCTTTTTGTCAGTGAAACTGAAATGCAAAAAGCACCGAGGGGGCCTGTTGGCCTCATTATGATGGGTTAAAAGTGCCTTGATGATGTTCAAAAGAGGCCAGAGCCTCAGACAAAGGCATTGCCCCATCACCCATCGCTTTTTCAGGTCTGTGTCTGGCCCCGGAACAAAGGGCCTTACCCCCCCCCCCCCGACCTCCAACCATCTCCGCCCATCAAAGACCCATTGGTCTGGCCTTTGACTGACATGCGTTGTCAAACCCCTCAGAGGAAGAGGCTAAACTAACAAGCGCCAAGGGGGGCTACTGGGGATGATTGACACAGCCAAGATCATCTCCCTCCGAACAATATTGAGTATTCAGCCCTCTGCGGCGGAGTCGTCTGTTGGTCTTTGTGTTTTCTTTGCTCCTCATATCTCTGCCATCACCCCTTCCTCCCTCCCTTCTCCCCCCCCGTCTCTTTTCACTCATCCTACATCCCCTGCCCACCTCTGCTTCCACACTGAGGCAGACGGATCTGAAAATGCTGATGTGCGTCCACACTGTGTTTTTCACGGTATATTTGTAAATGTACATCACAGCCAACATCTGGTAAAGAATGATAGAAACACAACCCCTTCACTCTGCAGATTCTCACCCGTCCGAATGAGCAAAAAAGAGTGATTTGATTGCAGCTGTTAACCAGTTAAGCAGCAGATCTTCCAACTGTTTTTGGTTGGAAGATCTAAGTGGACGCTCGGGGGTGTAAGGAACTAACTCAGAGATGTAAGCAGGGGCTTTGCCACGGAGTGCTTAATAAGTGATAATCTTAAAATCAAACCTGATCTTCACTGGCAGCCAATGCAGCCTCGCTGCTGGGCTTTGCAAAAAGCTGAAGAAGTGCCACGTCGGTTTGGCTAAGGCAAGAGAAAAGGGCATCGCAAAAGTCCAGACAGAAGGATACGTCTTTGGTTGTATCCTATCTGGAGAAAGTTTATGAAAAGATGAATATTTGGGTCCGAAACAAACTCGGCTTAGTCTCAACCGGAAGCCAAAATGGAGAGGAACAAGATATATTATCAAGTTGAACCAGCGTAGCGTGGACATGGTCTAACTTCTACCCCTCTATGTCTGCAGGAATCCTGATGGGGACGTCCAGCCGTGGTGCTACATTGCAGATCATGAAGACGGCATCTACTGGAGATACTGCGACATCCCTACGTGCCAGAGTAAGGGACCGCCTTTGTCTTTCTTTCGGTCTCTCCTGCCCTTTGTTCTGCCCTTCCGAGCCCTGAGGACCGTATCAAGACCGGCCGCTTTGATCGCTGTGCTCATCTGCTCGCCTGCCTTGAGTAGCTTTTAGAGGCTGTTTGGCATGTTCACAGCTATCATCATCTAAAAAATGTCTCTAATTGCCTCCCGTCACCCCTCCTCGGGCCGTGCCCGGGCCTGCCCTTACTTTAATGTGAGCTGTCAATCACTGCCTCTGTTTGTGTTTTTGTGTGTGTGTGTGTGTGTGTGTGTGTGTGTGTGTTTGTAGGTGTCCCCTCTGGCTTTGTAGCTTGTTTTGACAAGTTATTTTTTAAATGTGAGCGCTTATGTGCATCTACCTGTTTGTGGATACATCTCTATGTGAGTGTGAGAGTGTCCACGTCCAGTATTTCCTGGATGAATGTGTGAGAGTTTGCGCTTCTGTCTTCTCTACCGGTTTGGCGCACACTTCCAAAGAGCTGCTTGGCTTTAATCCCATTACTTTCATTCGCTGCACCTTTTCAACCGCTGCCGTTGAAAGCCGACTCAGGTGGATCAACCTACACAGTTTTGGATGCCAAAGATCGGAGGCTCAAATATAGCGATTTGCTCCGAGCATTTCTCAAAGTATCTGTCACACATGATGGTATTTCCAAGGCAACGTGATGTTGTATCAACAGTTCCCACATTCTTCACTTCACTTCACTCTTCACTTTGCATGGCAGATTAGGTCAGAAGTGTCACTGCGTACTTTGTGTAACGAAAAGAATCTGGTGACTGAACACAATTTAAAAGGTAAATAGAGGTGGCAGCTGAACTTTAGCCAAGCAGAACTGAAATATTCTGTTTATCTAAAATAAACATTGAATTTACCTGTTCAATCGTGAATTGCAGGTTACACGGTTAAACACCCGTCTTTATCTAGCTACACTTCTATTTCTCCGCCTGACTGATTTAAAAAAAATATATTTTATGCGTTGAAGGAATTTTGTTGTAATACAACAGATAAAAGTCTAAAAGATAAGGTGCAGCATGTGTTTGAACTTTGCGATCAGACGGTGGAGGAGCGAAGCTGAGACTGAGAGATGTTGTGAGTTTTCACTGCAGTGGGTAGAACCTCAGGACCCCTCTAGCTATCCCACCATTTTCCAGTCTGAGTAGCATGCTTGACTGAAGCGCGCTGTTTGAATGGCTTGCGTGCTCATGTGTATAGGAGCTTGTGTGTATCCCATTAGACTTTTAACTGACCTATTTCAGACTACTGTCCATTTAGCTCGTTTTTTTTTCTAGGCCGATATCCCGAACCTTTGTTGTTTGGGGAGGAGAGAGGAGAGCAGCCCACAAGCTCTCTGCGAGGAGTCGGGCTCGTCCCTTATCTTCGGTGAAATCAGGCCAGCTTTTGTTCCAGATGGGTTTGCCATGTGCTGGTTCAGCCTTGTTTTTGTCAAGGACCCAGTACTGTGCAGCGTGTAACTCATCCTTTGCGACGTGCAGCCCATTTCCAAACAGCAGAGAGCTTCGCCCGTATCAAATGCATGTCTTACATGAGCGTCCCTCTTTCTGTGTGGACATTTAAAGTCCAGCGCCCCGTAATGTGAGAAAAGGGAGATGAGGTCTGCCGTGAGACGGTTTCTCCCTGCGGGGATATCGGGGAGCTTTCAGAAACGAACGCTGGTGCCTCACCTTCCCGGCGGTTCCTGCTCTCAACCTGCTGCTGTTTGAAAGATTCAGCTGCCAAGTGAGAGAATGCCGATGCTCTCTCGGTGTCGGTGTTGTCAATCAGCGCCTGGCAACAAAAGGCTGAAAAACACAGCGGTGTGCCAGAGAAAGAGCAACAGGGCTCTTTGTTTTCATTTCGTCTGGCTTTTGTTTTGTCTGCTTTTTTTTTTTTTTTTTGCTTACGTTTGATGTCGCGTGGTCGGTACTCGGCGGCCACTCGCTGAGGCACCTGGAGCCTGCCAGCGGTCGGTCTGTTATCCAGCTGGGTTCCCTGTCATCTGGGGTCATGCCACCCTGGTGACGGTGACACACCCTGCTGGAGTGTGCACTGCCAGGCAGGTCACATGAGGCCAGAAACACATAGTTGGACAGGGTGGATTATAGCGTGGGTCACGACCATTGCTGATCCGAGTAATCCCTCGTGGCAGCAGTTATCATGTGGTGGAATTATCTAAACACTTCAAAAAGGCACATCGACAACTGGACAAATTGAAATTTCCACGGTGTGTCACGGTGGACGCTGGTTTTGAGGCCCTTCTTGCTTCCCAGGCCACTAAATGCTCAGCGATGCATGACTTTTCTTGTGTGAAATTCCTTTTCCTCTGTGCTGTAGGTCAGTTCGTTACTGATTTATTTACATCAGTCCGTAAGGCAGAGAAGGATTCTTATGAGGTATGAGGGGTTTGTTGGTGGAGCCTCTGGCCAAACTAATAGGTTCAAAGAGGTAAAACCCCAGCAGCACTTGCAGTGTATGGAACAAGTTTATTGTATTTCGACTTGTGGTCTTCATCAGGGTCATTGTGCTGGAAATCACTACTCTGATTCTACAAACCAGTCGGTTCGAAAGATAAAAAAATTGCGTTAGTTAGTTGTTCAGAAGTTCAGAAGTTCAGATGTCCTTTCCTGAAGGCCTGGAGAAAAATCTGGTTTGTTGAGGCCAGTCCCTCTAGAATGAGCTCCGTTTGAAAGTACATTTTACTCACTTGTGATATCCATTCATATTACTGATGGACTAAATATCAAAGGACTTGCTTTTGAGATTTTGAAGAAAATCCTGTTTTTCAAAACAGGTTTTTCTAAAAGATTTTTAAAGCTGTGGTTACACATTTCAAGCAGAACTGTACTGCGTGTTTAACTGTTGTGACATCTGCAGATGTCAAAATGATTGTTAACTTGACCGTTGACAATGTGATGGTTCCTGTTTTTCTGTTTCTTACTGGAAGGATATTTTCCTTTGGTGTGGCTCCTTTAGGCTGGCGAGCATTTGCTTCACAGTGTGCCTCGGTTGAATTTCATTGACGCGGAGTGGAACTGTACAGGTTAAGGCCTCGAGCGTTTGCCAAGACAAAGACGCTTTGATCTGCATGACCGGCGCTCATCTCTGAACAGCATACTGTATAACCAAGAAGAACTTGTTGTTCCACTGTCTTCTGCTGCAGAAAAGAGACTTGCAGCAGCTGTGAGGCTTTCCATTCATGGGACAATGCCCTTTTAGAAACACATTTAAACTGCGACGTCTTCCACCTTTTAGCTTGCAGGAATCAAGTTTGATTTTGTGAGGAATAAGTATGAACAACTATGTAGAAATAGCTGATGGTCTTGTTTACATAGGTCATATAGAGTCATCATGATTACATTGTTTCATAACCAGTTAAAAACGTTCAGCACAGTAACTTATGCAGGACTTTTTCATAATGAAGATAAGACCTGTTAACAGGATGGACTAATAAACATTTTCCTTAAGTAACATATTTTCTATGAATAATGTTCTATCAATAAAGTAATTGTCATTATTTTGGCGTGCAATACCTGCTGTGTTGGGTATTAAGTCTCATTATATGGAAATAGATTCCCGTAAGCTACTTCATGGTATTTTATGATCTTTCTTTGTTATAAAACCATCAATGTGTTAGCACCTGAACTTTTAAGAGACTTGATGACTTGAATTCCTCACTTCAAGTAGGCTATACTTTAACAATTCAGGGAACATCTGATTAACCTTGTCTGTCACCGTGCAACAATAGTCTTAATACCGGAGGCACCACATCCATCTGGCAAGCTAACCAGCCACACCTTGAAGACATTAGAACAAAGTACTTATGTGCTTGGCCCAAGGTTTTATTGCGGAACGCTGACGAAAATATGCTGTGATGAGATATTGCCTTCATTAAGAGTGATTTATGAAGCCGCTAAATGGCACTTTGAAGTTGTGAGACACTTGAGAAGACCGCCAGCTTGAATGAATATGACCAGATATGTCCAAGTTGCTTGTGCGCAATGTTTTTGGATGAAACTGAGCAGTCAATGGGTTTACAGGTCTTTTTTTAATTTCACAAACAGTGAAACATGTCAGGTAGCAGAGCTGTGAAATAGAGCTGCGATTAAGGATTATTTCCTTTATTGGTTGGATTATTTCTCTGGATGGATCGTCAGTTGGTTGGTAGTGACTAAGGTTGATTTTTCTTCCACCTGCTGATCAAAGTTATCACTTATCCAGTGAAATTCCTCCACATCTACTGGATGTATGGAAGTTCACAGACACAAAATTCATATCCAGAGTAAAATGCAATGTTCTGCAATAAGTCAAGACCGTGTTAGGCGAGTCCGGATCAGTTCCAGGGAAATGCAAAGTGGATTTGGAGAAAAGAACGGTTCTGAGAGGTGTCAAGACCAGACAGAAGCGCAGCAAAATCAATGAATGTTAAAGACCAAAATGGGAAATAAGCAAGTCATGGCATGTAAAGACTGAGCCAGGTACCCAAGATGAGGTGTACCTATCTCCGCACCAACTCGGTGCATCCAAAATAAGAGAACGTGGACCAGGTTGATGGGGGAAAAAGCATTTTTAAAAGAATTTCTAATCGGCATGAAAAGTGAAACGGTTGCTTGAGACATGCCCGAGACAAGAACAATTGCGAGTCGAAATAAACAAGAGGCCGAGACGAGCCGAACATGTCGGACATGTGGTCTGGAAACCGAGACCAGACTGAAGCACCACAGCCCTGCCTCGTGGCTGTTGTGGTAGCCTGAACCAGGGATGCTTTCAGGTTCTGTTATTGCAGTATTTATCTCACTCAACTGTCATTGTTTTCAGAGGCAGCATATTTCCCCTAGGTGGTCTTGTACCAGCTTTCACCACAATCAACCAACCAGCACACTGAGGCAGGTTCAGGCATCACTGAGTCGAGAGGGCTGTGCGTGTCTGTGTGTGTGTGTTTGTTCCTGTGCTTCCGACGGGGTGAAAACCGGTCAGAGGTTTCGACCTTCAAGGTGAGGACAGGGAACCATTCCTTGCCTTTAAAAGAGGCTAAAAATGATGAGGAATAAGGTTGGAGTGAGGTCAGTCATGTTGTGCTGATGGTTAAGTCTTGGCGAGGCCGTCGTACTGTTCTTTTTTTGTCACGCACATTTAAAAAATGGAAAAGGAAGTTTAAAACAACTCCGCAAAATAGGAACTTGTTAAAACTCAAAGACAGATGTCTAACAGATGATCCCGTAGAGCAAGACAAAAAGCTTATCAGGCGGCTCCCCATAAAACAGCCTCGTTCATAAAGAGCCAATGAAAACAATATTTGTGTGTACTCGCATGCAACCAGTGTCCAAAATTAGCCGCACCGCCCCAGGCTTGTAAATAAAGAAATTACCCGGAAAGATTATTTCCTTCCAACCGAATTAATTAGTAAATTCAGAGGTTCAACTTAAAACCTGCGCACTCGTACAATGGAAGTTTTTGTCTCGATCTTTTACATGGCCTCCATATAGGTATGAAGTTCACTTTCTGCTTAGACTTGTTAACCATCTACACATTGGAGAAACAGGAGAGATGTTTAGCCACTACAGATTTAGAGCAGCGAATCCAGGAGCCTGTGACAAAGCCATATTTTTACTGCATTTTGAGTTCTCTAAAAACGAAGATCCTGCACATTTTGTATGGTTATTTGGCGCTTGACGTGTGCTAATTTTTGTGTATGTGTCCGCTTGAGGCGTCCCCTTTCAGCTGTATCAGGCCTGTCCTTACTGGGGAGCCTTGAACACACTCATTGTTATTTTGCTCTGACCCCTGACCTCCTCATAGCTCCACCCACACCTGCCCTTGGGGGAAATACCTGTCTGCAGTGATGTGAGGAAACTCTCAGACAGAAATTAGAGAGTAGAAACTCTCACAAAAACAAGCCACAGGACGTCAGGTAGATTTAATCTCTTAGAATCTCTCGCTCTCTGGCTCCGTCCTTCTCTCAACATGGCTGGGGTTAAATCAGCCTGGGCCATTAGGGAATTAAAGGTATTGATGACGAGTCAAGCCTGTTGTGTAGTGTTTGCTAATGA